>NW_017670458.1:20660-122679 GCF_001879085.1 Nicotiana attenuata
TGTGGATCTCCCAAACACTATTGCCCGGCATCTTCAACCATGAAGTGGCATTTTTTACCCAATTAAGAGAACCGAGATTTGTGTCTTCAACGGCTTCAAGACTCTACTTCACACAATTCTGGCGCCAATAACACTCTTCAACATGATTCCACCAACCACACTACATAGATCATCCATAAAGAGCCTCCAAATGCTCTATCCACCAATGTCGTGATGAAAATAGCCATCATGCATCAGTCCTGGAAAGGTCGCCGGAGCATTACGACAACTGCATCTCACCCCGAAGTGAACGGCGATTCGAGAGAAAGCAATTACCATGAATGGGCAAGTGAATGTGGTCTCTCTTGGTCCTTCGGGCAGCCATTTAAGATTTGCATTATAACCGGCCGAGATGAATTTCCATATCCAAATAAGCCATAATAAAAAAGCCATACGCCCTCCGCAAGTGCGAAGCGCATGCAAGCCCATCCTCGGCAATCACTGGAGTCATACCCGCCACTATTCGGTCGTTTCCTCGCGCTCGGTCTGTACCTAGCATCGTCACAACGGCACCGTCACCTCGATATGCGTACTGCTGGAAATGGCAACAGGAAATGACTCTAAGGGTCCCCTTAAACTTCCGGCCATGCGCTAGATAGTCCACTGCAAAAAATACTCCCGCCACCCGACCACACCTGTGCCGTAGACATGGGCTCCCAGAGTCGGGATCGAATGAATTTCATTTGTTGTCATTTTGTATCACCACAGTCCATTCTACCCTTCGTTCGCACACATTGCACCGGCAGCAAGTCCTGCAGCATGAGCTATCGGAGAATGGATACTGACCACATCACTGCACTCCAGCCACCCTTGATCATTCTTCTTCACCACCTCTTGCATGCTCTCGATTAGAAGCCTCCATTTGAATGTTCCCACGAAAAGGAGGCCTCTCTCTGCTGCATCACGCTCCAAATATCTGGTCATTGCAAGACAAAATGCTAGAGGCCTATTCCGCGCCCCGAGTATCGGCAAGGAGTTCCATCCAATTGCATCTTCTTTCGCCTGCTTGAAGCGGACCTCCAAAGTGGCACTCACCTGCCATGTTTAGTAAGGCAAGGAAGAGAAGATCATAAGCTGGTAAAGCTTGAATGTACGAGTCCGGAAGATTCGCATAGCGCTGAGGTGTGGCAGGAAGGTGCATTCAACATTCCAACACCGGTGGCTCCTCAGATTGATGGTTTGAGTTTCGGTGAGAGCTTTCCGATTTTCAGATCCATAAGGACAGTTTGTCTTGGTTCATAGGAATAAGATTCCTCCACCGAGGAAAGCCGGTACACACAATGGCTCAGCCCTAGCTTGGTGGCGCCGTATTGCTAATCATATTGTCACGAAGATTTAATCACGGCCCTAAGCGTCCCACGTTAATCATTAAACTTTGTGTATCCACGATCAACAGCTGGACAATGTTCCACAAATGAGCAACACCTCGGTGCTATTGGTGGCTTCGATGGATTTGCAAACATGGGAAGACGAACCTTTCTCATCCCCACTCGGAAAAGTTAGTTCCCGCTTCGAACATCAACCAATGCCTTCCCCATTGCAAGAAAAGGGTCTCCCTGATTATGATCGGGACCTCATAGTCACCTCACAATCCAAAACACAAAAAGTCTGCCTACATGATAATTTGCTCACCCGGGCGCTTCATTGATCTATCGTTTTTTCCATCTTGATAATCTCATGGAGTTGGCCTTGGTGGCCAGATACCGCAGAGTCTTGAAAATCTGAAGCGAAGGGCATTTAAATTGATGTTGGCCACCAAGATCACCTAAAGCCTTGTGCAACAAGTCCCTACAACTTACCAATAGTTGCAGCGGTATAGTGAAAGCTCCTGGTAATTTCTCGGGTCCATTGAATGTACTTATGGCACGTAACTGGTGGGTCCATCCTTGATAGTTTCATCAATCCATTTGATCTTTATCTTTGTAACCAGATCTTTCATGAAGTTTAGATAATCAAGCATTGCTCCAAGGCCTCCCCCAAAGGCAGTTGATGGATAAGCTTCTTCATCATGTCAATGAACTTTTTGAATGGTTTCTCATTTTCTGCATTGGCTAGCCTTGAGGACTAGGGGGAGGTGGCCTAAACGGTAAAGGGTGCCTTGGCTGTTTGCCACAACCGGCTCCGGTTATATATGTCAATTACGTGCTCCCGACGGCGTTCACGGGCCTTCTTGAGTTTCCACCTCGATTTCATAGTAATGTCAATCGCTCACTTCATATGTGTTCACATTGTTCATCAACCACATCTTAACTGACCCAAAGGAACCGACATCTTTCTTGCAACTCAAACATCGCATCATCCACAACTTGCTATCTTTCGAGGCGAATGCACCATCACCGCCGTCTCCACTCTTGTTGTTAACCGCCATCACATGATTGTTTCTACCCTTCGGGTTCACTACGTATCCTGGCCTAGAGCACCCTCCCTAGGTGCGAGCACAGCGATTGAGAGATTGGCCTAATTGCCAGCCCTCCAGTTTACCGCCCGATAGAGGTATTGTTGAGCCAATTTGAGGCCATCGGAAATCTTGGTTCTTCTTCATCCATCTTGTTCGCAAACATCATTTTCTATTCTTCCATATCATTACCCGAAGACTTAGGATCCTTGAGATTGAAAACGGACCGCGGATTGTTCGGTTGTTGGTGCATCGGGGCTTTGAAGAGCCTTGCCCCGGTTGCTTGGTTTCCATTGTTGTCTACCCGCCTGACCATTGTTGTTTCATTGTGGTTAAGTTTACCATTCCAATTCCCTTGGTTGCCTGATTGTGTTCCCCAATTACCGCCTTGGTTATTATTGTTTCCAATTACCACCACCTTGTTGTTGATTGCCCCAATTTCCTTTGCGGGTTCGCCTGTTTGGTTGAAGAGTTGCCTCTATTGCCTTGATAGTTGTTAACAGTATTGGGTATCCTCTTTGCATTTTGCTCATTCTGTACCCATCATTTTTTGGAAACCCATCACAATCATCACCCAAATTTTGCTCAGAATTGGCGCCTTGTATTGTTGTTGCCTTTCTTTGCCCTTCTCTTGTAGGTAAGCAGATAACACCTTCCATAGCATTCACTTAGCAAGTATGTTTTGTACTTGTCGCCAACTGTGCCTTAGCCAATTGATTCATATAGTTGTCAATCTCGCGCATAGCTTGGTCGCATGCGCTCATGTAGACTCCTTATGCAAATGAATAATCGTAGGGTCACCTTGAGGAACATTAGGCTCTACTTTTGCCATGCGGATGGATGTATCCACTATCTTCATCAAGAATCTCGCACAGCTTCGTCATTAAGGCAACTTCATGAAACTTACCCGGCCAATTTCGAGTTTTACTATGCATTGATTGGTGTAGTAATTGATCCGCCGATAGAGGTTTGTTGAATTCATCGCCGTCGGTCTTCATTATTGGAATTCCTTCACCATCGTTCTAAAAACCGCTCCAAATCTCATGCAAAGGTTTCGTGGGCTTCTTGCTTGGAAAAGCCAAGTATTCATCTCCGAATGTACGCATGTGCCCGGGTGAGAAGAATTTAGCAATAAACTTATTCCGCCAACTCATCCAAGTTTGCTATGGAATGGTTGGGAGTCTCTCTAAGCCAATTCTAATGTCCGTTTCCCGAAGTGAGAACGTGGAAAAGTCTCAACTAAGGCATCTGTCGACACTTCGTCTGCTTGCTTACCGACATGTATCCACGAACCCTTTTAGATGTTGTAGGCCATTTTGATCCGCAGCGCCCGTAAGCATCCCAGTCTGCTAAGTAAAGGGTCAAACATCACATTAGTTATCTTGGACAATTTGCCCGCCCGGAATTCTGGTGGATCAATAGCACTTGCATAGTCCTTGGTTCGGTAATACTCTGGAGTCACTACTTGGTAGGTGGCGGAGGAGGGTCTGGAACATTTCTCTTTAGCATTGCTGACGGCCTCGTCGTGTTCGTGGTCCGGGAGGTACAAGAGGTACCTCATCCTCTCCAATTTCATCAACCTCCTCCCCCGCAAGCACATTTCCAAGAGGGTCATTAGCATTTAAAGCCATTTGGTACCTGAAGTAATCACACACACGAATTAGTAACAAAGAAGGAAAGAAGAACAACACACAAAATTAACTAAATAGATAGCCAAAACCGTTAGCTCCCCGGCAACGGCGCCAAAAAGTGATCGCTGCCAACTCCGCACCACTAAAAAGTAGCGAGAGAGGGTCGCAATAGCTTTTACCCGATTTGTGGGTCGGGATCGAATCCACAGAGAGCTAGGATTGGAATCGAGCATCTATTTAGCTTAGGATCGTGTATGTGTTCTTAATTACACTTCTCATAAATTTTGGGGTTTTCTTTATATTCTAATATGATCAAACTACAAATTATAATTGCAACTAAATTAGACTAAGAGTAAATTGCTACAAGTTGTATCTAATGGTTTAAAAGGCACTAGGGTAGTGACTTCCACCTAGGTAGATAATTGACGGGTAATTGCATCTAAGGCACGATTGACATGATTGGGGAAATATGTTATAACTGTTGTTCGATACTACCCACTCTACACCTCTCGGTAGAAAGAGTGGTTTTGCCCAATTGGCTCTCTCGAGACCAATTGGGTATGCATATTTGCCCAAGCAACTAGGGTTCATGTCGGGTAATTACTCTCTCGAGGTTTAACCCTTTAATTGGGACTATCAAATCTCTTGAGTCCATCCCAATTCCTTGTTGAGTCAATTTTGGAGACTTAGGCTCTCTTTCCCAAGAAGAGCCTAGGTCAACTTAGCACAAACTAGTTTTTGCAACCACTAATTCATAAATTAAACCATAAAATTGACCCAAATAACAAACACCCATAATCAATCTAACCTTAAATCACAACACCCATCAATTACCCACACTGGGGTTGAGCCACAACCCTAACTAATGGGTTTAGCTACTCATGCTTGAAGATAGAATCAGAGGAATAGATGAAGAGAAAGACATATTAGTTAATTACTAAAGTAAATACAAAGTTTCAATGATTAAAACTACGTAAAGATGCCAAAAATAGCTAAGAAATATCTTCTCACGAGCGCAGCTACAGTGTTCTAATATCTGATACCCTAAAAATGGAAAAATATTCTATTTATACTAAGCTGGAAAAACTGGACAAAAATACCCCTGCGGGGTCAGTGCGGACCGCACAAAATGGTGTGCGGCCGCACTAGGCTCTTGACTTTGAAAAATCAACTCTCTGAACCCAGGCTCCGCGGGCCGCACAGAATGGACTGCGGCCACGGAGGCATCTAGCGCGATCCGCACAAACACGACCGCGGACCGCACAGGCTTGAACCTTGGCACTTGACATCTCTCTGAAGTTTGCTTCCGCGGACCGCATAAAATGGTGGTGCGGCCGCAGTGTCTTCAGTGCGGTCCGCACTTCTTTGATGCCTTAAAATCCAGTCTCTGAATCTCCCTAGTGCGGACCGCACAAAGTGTAGTGCGGCCGCACTAGGCTTGTTTGTTCTGAGTTGTCTTGTCTCTGATACTTGTGCAGGTTTCACTCCTTTTGAGCCGATTTTTGACATCTCGGCACTTTGTTGCTCAAACCTGCAATCAAGCACAACTTATGAGCCTTTCGGGACTATTTTGTAAGAATTTATACTCAAAGCGTAATCAAGAAGGAGCATGAAACACGTCAAAATCCCTAGTTATCACTAACACATAGAACCAGAGTGAAGAAACCAATCTAACACACAGAAACAGGTAAAGAAGGTCTTTAAATCTCACAGTAACAAGTGAAGAAAATCTTTAAAAAATTAGGGTTTTAACATAGTTGAGTTAAAAAGCGGTAAGAACTTAGAGTCGGTCAAGATAAACAAAGAAAAAGGTCTCACCATAAAGAAATCAATTGAAACTGGTATACATACAAATCACATAGGCAAAGATAGTTCCAGAACCCCGGATAAAAACCAAAATAATTAGGGTTTTCAACGTGACGAATCAGGTAGAAGAAAAGCATAAATAAACCGTTTAAACAAAGTAAAATCATATGATAGTACTGAAACTCAGAGGAGAAGTCGTTTAAAAGAGGTTAGGAAACCCTAATTTTGAAGACGAAGAGTCATTTTGGAAAAATCGGGAAAAACCTTTGAGGAAAACACTTAAAAGCTCATAATATACACGGATCTAAAACGAATCTAAAAGAAATCGGAAAATCTTTAAAGCTAGGGTTTCGGAGAACCCAGAGAAGGTGAGAAAACCTTGAAAAGTTATCGGTCTTAGCCGGAAAAGTCATAGATCTTACTCGAACGGCCATGGATGGCCGGAAAATGGCATGAGAAACCATGGAAGGTGAGTGAACCGCCTCTGGTTCACTTGAAGGCCTCAAAACAATGACACACGTTCAAGAGGGAGCCATAAGGCTGGTAGGTGGCGAGGCCACCATGGATTCAGGCAAGGAGATGACCGGAGAAGGTGGATGAGGTTCAACGGAGAGGAGGGGAGAGGAGAAGGTTCTAGAGAGAACCGGAGTTAGAGAGAGAGATGAGAGACCGGTTGAGAGAGAATGAGAGGGGGAAATGAGAGATGGGGGGGTAGTCTTTAGGGTTTAATTTAGGAAGGGGGAATGGGGACCGTTGATCTGAATGATCAATGATCAAGATTGAACGGGGTAGGTGGGTCGGGTATGGCTTGGGTTTTGGGCTTGGGTCCGGTGGGTTTTATAATTGGGTTGGGGGTCCGTTTGATTTAGGCTAGAATTGAAAGCTAATTTTGGCTATAAGTTAAATAGCCATTTTTTCCCATTTAATTTATAAAAAATAGTAGATAATTTTTGAAGAAAAAAAAAATTAAAATGCTAAAATGATTTATAATACATAATTAGCAATTTAAAAATACAGGATCCAATTATATACATATAAAACATAATTAAATCTGAAAAGGGCCAATATTGTAATTATGTGCAATTTAGCTTTAAAATACTAAATGTAATTATAAAAATATGTAAAAATTACCTAAGCCATATTTTGGCATAAATATAGAAATCCGATAGATGAATTATCAAAACAATAATTTTGGAAATAATTAATTATGGATAAAAAGGGAGAAAATAAATCAATTTAAAATCCTTAAAATTATGAAAAAATAATAAAAACCTTGGACATGCTTATATATGCATATATATGCTATTTTGAAGGTATATTGCATATTTTAAAATATATAGGGAAAAATTGGGTATCAACAGAATGTTCGACGACCAAATAGGGAAATCAATGGAGGTTTATATTCACGATATGTTAGTTAAGTCCCTGCGAACAGAGGACCATTTGAAACATTGCTGGAAATCTTCGACACACTGAGGGAATACAACATGAAGCTGAACCCGGAGAAGTGTGCCTTCGAAGTTGGCTCGGGCAAGTTCCTCGATTTCATGGTATCTAATCGAGGAATAGAGGTCAACCCGGATAAAATAAAGGCAATAGAAGATATCACCACGGTTGAAAATGTCAAGGTAGTGCAAAGGCTGACTGCGCAGATAGCCGCATTGGGCCGATTTATTTCTAGGTCATCGGATAAAAGCCACCGATTTTTCTGTTACTAAAGAAAAAGAACGACTTCTCTTGGACCCCGGAGTGCCAAAAGACTTTAGAATAACTCAAACGATACTTATCAAGTCCTCCTTTGTTGCACACCCCGAAGGCGAACGAGCAGATGTACCTTTACTTGGCAGTATCCGAGGTAGCGGTAAGTAGTTTCCGAGTTCAGGAGGAAGAAGGTATGCAGTTTCCTATCTGTTATATTAGTAGAACCCTAGGTGATACAGAAACGAGGTATCCGCATCTAGAAAAATTAGCGCTTGACTTGTTAAGCGCATCTAGGAAACTAAAACCATACGTTCTGTAAGGCCCCGTTAAAATTTCCTAATGATTTAAGATTTAAAAATGTGACGTCGGTATCTGGGAATAATGTATTCAAGTATTAAAGGAGACCTATGGGTTAGAACCACATTATTTTGAAATGAAAATATATGTTTAAGAGTGTTGGAACATAGTAAGGAGTTTTGTGAATGGGAATAATTTATGTGTAACAAGTTGGATACATTAAATGTAAAGAATATTATTAGCATGGTTTTATACTTATTTGAAGGTTTGGAAGTCAATTCGGGTCTATATCATAACAAGGTATCAATTAGGGTGAGTGTAGAAGCAAGAAATGGAAAAAAAAATAACTGGGAGCGTGCCAGGTTCAGTGCAACGCACGGATTGTGACACGCCAGCCCTCTCAGAAACTTTGAAAACCAGTGAAGTATAGGCATATTGCGCTGGCACAGGCACGCTACCCCCACCTGAAGCCTGTTTAAGTACTCATCTTTGGGGTTCATTTCCCCCATTTCACTTGGACGAATTTTGGAGCTCTTCTCCACTCTCTCAAGACCACAAACTCCTCTCTTCTTTAAGATAAGCAATCCCCATTATATTGGTGTGTAATTCCATCATTTCTACGCTGGTGTTGATGAAATTTACACATGGAATCTTTAGATTTTCAAGAAATTTCTTCAAGAACTCAAAGGAAGGGTTTTGCAAGATATCTTCCAAAAGGTAATCCTACACCCTTAGACTTACATGCATGGATTTATTATTAGAATATGAGTAAGAATTAAGTATTGGGACTCATGGGATGGTGATTGAAAGCCATAATTTCCCAATTTAAATACATAACCATTGTAGAGATTGAAAGGTAATTATTTGATTAAATTTTGTTAGTTGGGTGTGGATGGATGGTCGTGCATGTGATGTTGGAAGTTATAAAACATTTAAGAATGATGGTGGGATAAATTATTGGTAAATGGTGGTAGTTGGATGAACCAATTCTATGGCTATGAGATGTAGAGATTTATGCCTACTATGTGTTTGATAAAGTGTCTAAATGGCCTAAACTATGGAATTTGTTACTAATGATGGTCCCATTAGATGTTAATATTGTAGACTGAAGTTGCTTAGTGTAGTGGATCATTGTAGTATCATTAAGGGGCGAATTTCAGGTATGTATGGCTAAACCCCCTTCTTCTTAGAATCGAACCTCTGGTGTACGTGTAATTGGCGTAAGTCCCTAAATTGATCATACTAGAATCGTTGCCCTAATGTGTTGTGTTGAAAGATTAATGTTCAATGATTGTTCTAAATATTTATCATGTCGTTATGCTATTTGAGAATGTGTTTAAATGTGGAATATATGTGTTGAGAAAAGTCAAGAATTCATGTCAAGAATCGAAAAAAGCTTGCTATGCTATTTGTATGAAAAGCCTCCGTATGATTAAGATTTTCCATGCCTTCCCCATGTGTATGCAATAAATTACATGATAGGCCTTATGATATGGATGATAATGTTATTTGAATGTACAAAAAGGGAAACTTGAATTGTAAGATACGGCCAAGTGCCAAGAACGATTTAATAAATAAGGCTACTTGTGCCATGTAATGAAAGATGGTAAGGAAATGTGAATTGAGATGAACGATTGAATGGTTGATGTCTCAAGTGAGATGGCCTAGCCGATCGCGCCGTGATCGGACACCATGCCGCACACATGGTGGTAATTGTGCTGGATTGATTGATTGAAATTATGGAAATGGTTGATGTCTCAAATGAGATGACCTAGCTGGTCGGGTCGAGATCGAACTCCGTGTAGGAACACGGTGGTATTGCGGATTGTGGCACATGGCACAGAGATTATCAAACCTAAATAAGATGAAAAATTAACCGGAAATTGCGTGATCCTTACTTGATGTTTTCGTATGAGTTTGAAGCCCTTGTTGTATATCATGACTGCTTCCCGTTTATTTCATTGTTCGTTCTATTAAGATTGGTGTTTAGTTTTACATACTAGTACTATTCGACAGTACTAATGTTTCTTTTGCCGGGGGCGCTACATCTTTAAATGGATGTAGGTGGTTCCATAGCAGTCGGTGTTTATTGCAACTAGTGGTGCATCATCATCATCTTCCCAGCAGACTTGGTGAGCCCCATTTCTTTCTAGGGTCATGCAGTACATCTTTTGTTTATATGTTTGCCACGTTTTGAGGTATAGCCGGGGCCTTGTTGCCGGCGTTGTTATGACTCGCTTTTGTATCATTAGAGGCTCCATAGACACTATGTGGGTTATATATGGGTATTGGAAGGGTCACTGGATTATGTTGTGTTTTGGACCCTTGTTCCTTCAAATAGAAAAGTGTATGTAATTTTGAAAAAACTTACCAATGATGTAACAATTGAATCGATTTGGAAATGTTTACAAAATCTTCCTGTTATATAGTTAATAATAACTTACTTTCTTGATCATAATGAGTTGGGTAGAAAATGTCTGATACGCTTGCTCAGTCGGGTTCACTCGGTTGAGCATCAGTCGCGCCTCCCGAGGTCGATGTCACCCTATATATGTCATGACCTCGTATCCGTTAAGGAATGTCATGACCTCGTATCCGTCCGAGCTCTCAGGCTAGTTAGCAAAATGGCCGTAAAGGTTAACGGGTACGATATTGAATACAAACCCCGAACGACTATAAAGTCTCAGATTTTGGCGGATTTCGTGGCTGATTTCACACCGACCTTAATCCTCGAGGTAGATAAAGAATTATTACTTGCCTAAGGGACTAGTTCGGGGGTCTGGATCCTATGAACGAGCAGTGCTTCCAACGCGAAGGGGTCCGGGTTGGGAATAATATTAAAACCACCCACAGGTAATATAATAAGGCAATCTATTAGAACTGTGAAATTGACTAACAATGAAGCCGAATATGAGGCTAAGATTGTAGGTCTAGAACTGGCTAAAACCCTAGGGGCTGAGATGATTGAATCCAAGTGCGACTCCTTCCTCGTTGTTAACCAAGTTGATGGAACGTTTGAAGTCAAAAAAGACTAGATGGGGAGATTCTTGGATAAATTACAAGTGGTGTTACATCGGTTTAGAGAATGGACGTTATAACATGTGCCCCGAGATCAGAATAGCGAGGCCGATGCTTTGGCTAACTTAGGATCGTTAGTCGACTCCGATGAATTTAACTCCAGAAGGGTGGTGCAATTGATGAGCTAAGTGATAGAGGAAGGTCATGCCGAGGTAAACTCAATGTGTTTGACCTGGGATTGGAGAAACAAATACATAGATTACCTTTAGAAGGGGAAACTGTCATCGGACTCTAAAGAATCAAGGGCCCTGCGAACTAAAGCTGTCAGATTTAGCTTAGTTAGGGTCCAACTATACCGAAGGTTATTTTTTGGACTGTAGCAAGATGCTTGAGACCCGGGGAGACCGATTACATGATGAGGAAAGTCCACGAGGGAACTTGCAAAAACCATTCGGGAGTGGAATCGTTGGTTCGAAAATTGATCAGGGCCGAATATTACTTAAACAAAATGGAAAGGATGCAAAGGACTTTGTTCAAAAATGCGACGAACGCCAAAAGAATTCCCCGATGATCTACTAATCGGGGGAGCTGCTTCACTAGTCCTTTCCCCTTGGCCGTTCATGAAGTGGGGAATGGACAGCGTAGGTCCTTTACCATAGGCACCCGGTAAGGCCCAGTACATCATGCTTATGACCGACTATTTCTCCAAATGGGTTGAATCACATGCGTTCGAGAAAGTTAGAGAAAAGGAGGTCATCTACTTCATCTGTGATCATATAATATGCCGGTTTGGGATACTGACCGAGATCACATGTGACAACGAGAGACAATTCATCGAAAGCAAGGTCAATAAATTCGTCGAAGATCAGAAAATCAAAAGATTTTATCAACTCCTTATCAACAGAGTGCGAATGGTCAAGCGGAGTCAATACACAAAACCATACTGCAGAACTTGAAGTAAAGGTTGACCAAGTCAAAATGAAAGTGGAAAGAAATTCTGCTCAAGGTCCTATGGTCATATCGATTAACTTCGAGGTCGAGTACCGATGAAACAGCGTTCTCTCTAGTCTACAGTGCAGAACCTTTGATTCCGGTAGAAGTGGGAAAACCGAGCTTAAGGTTCAGATATGCTACGGAGACATCGAATGACGAGTCCATGGCCACAAGCCTAAATTTAGCTGACGGAAGGTGAGAAGCCGCCCAAGTCCAGTTAGAAACTCAAAAGCAACAAATGGGAAGATACTACAACTGAAGGGAAAACCTTCGACACTTCCAATTCAGGGACTTGGTATTGAGGAAAGTCACACTGCATATCAAGAACCCGAATGACAGGAAACTAGGCCCGAACAAGGAAGGGTCGTACAGAGTCACCGGTATAACCGGGAGAGGCTCGTAGCAGCTTATGTCCGGAAATGGTGTACAACTGCCAAACAATTGGAATGTGGCACACTTAAAGCGTTACTACTGCTAAGGTATGAATACATAAATTTCTTTAAGGTTTATTACGCTTTGAACTAACCCATGCAGGTACTCAAAATCGAAGTCATGTCCAATGATTAGGTCTGAAAGCACGTGTTGCACTCTTTTTTCCTTCTACCGGTTTTTCCCGAAGTGGGTTTTATGGAAATGTTTTTAATGAGGCAACAGTAAGAGGGCTACTCTAGTTTTGAAGACCGGCCTAAGACCGGGAACTGAGGATTGCCCGTATCGGATCAATAGTACTCGAGCCCTCAAAATTCAGCCTTGAGTACTAGGGGACCGTCACACCTTGTGGCAATTCTATTCAACATTAAAAGCCAAGGCTTGAATGATAACATTTATTGTAAGGGCCAAACAGCCAAACGAACAGTGCCCATATAGCTCGTTCTCGCCATGGCGGATAGCTTTGTATCTTCGATTACTTACACTACATTTATAGTAATAAAACAATAAATTCTCCTTCTATGATTCAGTGATGCACATTCGCACAATGTTATCATTACTTAGAATGAGCACTGGGTTCGAAACCTCCTAGGTCCATAGGCCATCATTAACCGGGGGCATGTAACCCAGAAGACAGTAAGAGTCCACGGGACCATGCCCAACCACCTAAAGACCCTTACGCTTATGGGTCTTCGAGGGCACTAAGCCTATAAGGCAGAGCCTAAATATGAAAGGTCACGGCCAACTTAAGATACGAAGCCATTGGAGCTTCGATAACGATGTATAAGCGACTCAGAGGCGTTCTAGTTCGTACACATGAAAGTTAAGGTCCTTACATATTTTAAATCCATAAGAGATTACGTCTTATATAATCAAGTCAATCGGTCTCGAATTACGGCCATGAAAAGAGCCACCTTTGGCAAAATTTAATTGTGCCCGGATTAATCATTCAAATATTTTAATAAAGACTTTATTTTATTTTATATCGAATCCTCCGAAGTCAAAGTAACTCAGAGTCGTTACTTGACCCAAGCCTTATCCGGGCTTTGAAAGCTGATCAATTTAAGCAATGTGAAATATTATGCTAAGGAACTGACGATATATTAGATTTGAGACACAAGTTTTATATCGTAAGTCCTAAACATAAGCAAATGCAAAAAAGTTAAAGGACGCGATATGTAGTCAAAGGGAAAATTTCATATATATACTAACCAAAAGGTATTTACAAAGGCACGGTAAATGGCCTCAGAGTAAAAAGCATACAAATAACAAAAAAAATACAAAATAAGAATCTTCTGGCTAGTCTTCCTCGCAACCCAGTTCACTATTCGAACCCTCGGGCTGGTACTTTGCCTTACCCTCTGTTTCGAGCCTCTTGGCCTCCTCAATTTCGGCCTCTAAGTTAACTCATCGGGCTTGGATCTCCTCGAGAGTCTCTCTCCGAGATAACCACTTCATGTACTCGGCCTTCATTATAATACGGGCTTTGGCTATCTCTACATCATTCTTGTACTGGGCCAGCATGTCCTGGGCTTTTGAGGCCTCGTTCAAAGCCAACTCTAATCTGGATGTCAACATCGAGTACTCTTGGCCGAGAGCGTCACGCTCTGCAATGGCCAAGGCAGGCTGTGCCCGAAGCTCCTCATTCAGTCGAGACCATTTGTTGGCCTTCTCTCTAATCACTCGGAGCTGAACTTTGGTTGATGTTAGGTCCTCTTTGGTGGCATCCCGCTCCGATGGTAGAAGGTCCATTTTGCCCTTCAGCTCGTCAGCAGAAGCCTTGACCTCGTCCATATCAGACCTAAGCTGGTCGATCAAGGTTATTTTCTCCTAGACCTGCGAGGTTAGGCGTTAGCATTTTCATTTAAACTCTCGTTATCGATCTCGAGCACTTTTACCTTTTCAACAAGAAGGGCATGGTCCTGTTTTGCCTTCAGAGCTCCTTTTGGGCTTTCTCCAGCTCGGCTTGGAGGACGGAGCGATCAACCATGTCCCTAAGGACTTCATCCTTCTGCTTATAGAGAGCTTTGTACATCTCTTTTGCTGGACTTGCTCCTTGAGCTCGAACTCGAGGTGACTCACCTCCATCCTCGACTGGTGAAAGCTTTCATGGTGAAGCACCGAGGCCGGAGATATAAAAAGAAAATTGTTAGAAAATTGTTAAGGTAACATGAACTCGTTGAGGTAAAGAGGGAAAAGGGTATACCCGATTTAGCGCCTGCTGAGCTTCGTTGAAGACGCTTGGACCTTCTACCTCGTTCATCTTCATTTGGTCCTATTCGGTTACCAAGGAATGGAGATAGTTGGCCACTCCGACTGGCTCGGATATCATGTTATTATCCGTCGGTACTGTGAACATGACCATTTTTTTCCGTTAAGGGTCCACACTCGTGGTGGGAAATAGCTTCTCAAGCTTTGAGCTCGAACTCGGCCCACCTGACCCTGGTTGCACGACCCTTTTCGGGATCTCTAGCTGGCAAAAAACTGGAGTAATCCTCCAGCATGCCGACGTCCATGCCCTCAAACAATGAGTTAAGGGCCCTATCTACGGCCCGGACGCCAAGGTCAATTTTTTTACGGCGGCTCGAGCTTCGTCTAAAATAGCCTTCATATGAGGCGGTGACTCCGGAACGTGGATAACATCGGCATTTTTCGATGCGGCCCCCACAAAAGCGGAGGAGCCTCTTTCGAAGCGGTGCCACTTGTTCTTTTCCAAGCCCTCGAGCCGAGGAAGACTCAGCCTTTAAAGCGTCAACCTCTGGGGCCACCAACTCGAGGTCGACATCGATCGACACATGAGTGACGAACTCCAAGTCACGTCATCCTCGGGAAAGTCCTTAAGCTGATGAAGAGCCTCAGGATTGGGGACCCGGGCACTCGAAGCCTTTTTGGTGCTCTTTCTGGCCCTGAGCATGATCCTTTTCTTGTTCTTAGCCTTGGCAGGTGCGTCCGAGGAGTCAGGAGACCTTTTCTTCTTCTTCGTTTTCTCCTCCTTCTTCGCACCAGCTTCGAAAACTGGCTGTAGTGAACCGGGGTCCTTTGTAGACGGGGTCGAGGCATGGCCTCGGTAATTTCCCGAAGTTTAGTGGTCTTAGGCAAACATGTGGAAGGAAAAGACTTAGTCATAGAAATGACACAATATGAAATGGCCAAAGAAAAAAATAATTCAGCGACAGTTGCATATCAAATGAAACAAATAATGAGAAAGAAGAGCAGATTCAAAAAAAGTACTTTGACAACTTAAGAGGAAGTAAACTTACGTTTTGAGTTCCACTTCTCGAAGGAACGGCAAGAAATCGGAAGGAATAAGGTCCTCGGTCTTTATCCGAACAAAACTTCTTTGCCAGCCTCGGTCCCTATCCTCGTATATGCAGGAGAAGAGAGTTTTCTTTGCCCGACTGGCGAGCTTGAACAACCCCTCTCGGAAGATCCGGGGCTATTAACTCGGAGCATGTGGTCAATTGTGAATCAATGCTCCTCCTAGTTGTTCCCGAAGTGACGAAGAAGGGTCACAATCCTCCAAAAAGACGGATGAATCTGCCTGAGGCAGATTCCGTACCTCTTACAAAACTCGGGGATCACTGTATCTACCGGACCAAACGTGAAAGGATACGTATAAACGCTTAAGTATCCTTCAACGTGCATCATGATGTCCTTATCGAGACTGGGAATGATTATGTCTTTGCCTTCCCATTTGCAGTTCTCTTAGACTACTTTAAGCGTCTCCTCGGTGATGGAGCAAACATACGCCCACGCTTCCTCGCCTCGGCCTCCTTGTGCGAAGGCTTTTTTGACCTTGAAGTCGTTATCTATAGAGCAACCACTAGGGATGAACTATGTAAGGGGAGGTCCCAAGGCTACCACCGGAAGCGCTGCCTCGGCACCGGTGGCTGAGGAAGAAGTTTTGGGAGTAGTTCTTTGGGTCACTGATTTCGATGTCTTAGTCATCTCAAAATTTGGAAGTGTGAAGGTTTGAAGGTTTGGTATGAAGGTTTGAAGGTAAAGTATGAAGGTTTGAGGATAAGATATGAAGATATGCAGATGTGAAGAACAGGTTATGAAGATTTAAAGGATTGATGAACAGATGAAAGACTCGAGGTTAACTCAAGAAGGTTCGGATTCAAAAAGTAAAATGTGAAAAAAGGAAATCGGAGCTTTTATAGGGAAGGAATAATGAATGCATAACGTTTCACATTCGAGAACTGCCGAGTATGATCAACCGATGGCTGACGTGTCCAAATCAGAGCGACGTGACTGATGGGACGTTTTGACTCGTCAACTTGCTAATGGTGTACGAAGGAAGGAACCAGGGTCAATCAGTCACTTCTCATCGTTCCTATAAATCTACTCTCCGAGAGGTGAGGTGACTATCTGTGTACGGGTAAAATCGGGGATAGTGTTATTCCCAATTTTCCGATGAAGAAACGAGGAACAACGTAATTCGTCGGTGGCTCGGGTAAGATCGAGAAGGCCCGCAGACCGGAACCAGGAGCGGACAGGCGATACGTTGGAAATCGAGCATGGCCGAACCCGGAGAATCTCAGCTCAAGCAATACAAAGAACCGAGGGTAAAAGGAAGAAAGGTTAAAGAAGACAAATGAGAAACCGAAATATCCGCCATCAGCCGGGTATCACGCCACGAATCACGCCCGATATTAACTATGGATCAAGTTTTCTTGGGAAGAAAGGAAAGAAAGGATTTTTACCTTACTTAGACTTGTAATAGGGTTAAAAAACTCCTCTACTATATAAAGAGGGGAACCTTTTCGTATTTTGGGTCACTGTTGGCACGCATATCAAAGCAATAAAGTTTACTTTTGTCTTTTAGCAATTTTTAAGTGTTCTTCAAGTTGTTCATCCATGCCGTTACAACCGAGCTCTATTCCGAGGGCTCGATTGGAACCAGTCTTTAGCATTCAAATCCAACGCCAGGCTTAATTACTTCGCCACATTTGGTTTGATCGTTTTTTTTTTCCTTTAATTCGATTACGTGTTGTTCTTTGATCATTCGTGTTAAATTAAATCACGTACAAATTTAATTATTACTTATGTTAAGGGAAAACGGTATTAGTTGAGTTTCTTGTTGGAATAGTTAGGAGATTCTAATGATATACATCTAAACACTGGGAATGGGGAGGGGCGAGGAAAATTAGCTGCATTGTCAGTCAAAAGAAGCTAAAGGACTTTATCTTTTGACTAGTGATTTTTTTACTTAAAGTTACTGAGTGAAGCTTTGAACGTGATAGTCTTACTTTCTTTTTCTTTTGGGTACATTGAAAAAACTAAATAAATTACTTAAAAAAATTCATAAATTATCAGCAAGGAGAAGAAACCACATCTCCTTTGAGCACATATTTTTAGATTATCAAATTTTCCTTACACTTGTAACCTTCATTTGCTAGAAATTCTATACATGTTTTCGCCTCCCTCCAAAGTCTAGACATATATAATAGCAGCCTAACTAATTTCCACCAAATACTTGCGCCTTCGACAATGGACGGAGTGTTACGCAAACATAGCCCATATAACAATTGACTCATGCCATGTTACTTTTTTCCCACTAAATACAACATAACTATGCCCCGCAAACGGGCGGATCGGGTCGGATATGGAATGGGTCAAAACAGGAAACGAAAAACGGATAAATTATCCGACGCGACCCACATTTAATACGGATAAAAAACTTGTTAACCGGCGGATAATATGGGTAACTATATTTTCCATTATTTATTGAATATGAACACTTTTGGGAGAATTTCTAGTCTCCCAAACTTGAGGAACTCCCAATTTGAGCCTTTACAAATGTAAAAGTTAAACTCATTAGTTATCCATTGGTTATCCATTTTCTAAATGGATAATATGGTTCATATCCATATTTGATCCGATTTTAAAAAGTGCATTATCCAACCTATTTTTTAGTGGATAATATGGGTGGTTAACTATTTTCTTTTAACCATTTTATTACCCCTACTTATGGGGAGAAATTCAAAAATAGCCAGATTTACAAGTGGTCGTTCAAAAATAGCTCAGTTTCAAAAGTAATCGAAATTTAGCCACTTTTCATGTAAAGATAAATCTGAGCAAAGACACTGTTCAAAACCCGGAAAATACGCCAGTATATTATGCTGGAGTTCCAACATAAGTATACTTGAACTCCAGCATATTATACTGGAGTTCCAGGATAAGTATGCTGGAACTCCAGCATAATATGATGGAGTTCCAGCATAAGTACACTAGAGCTCCAGCATAATATACTGGAGTTCCAGCAAAGTATACCGGTCCAGTATAATATGCTGGAAGTTCATACACAAGTGCTCGAATCTCGAGTATATTATGCTGGAACTTTCCGTGTGTTGGAGTTCCAGCATAATATGCTGGAAGTTCATACACAGGTGCACCGAACTCCAGTATATTATGCTGGACCGGTCTCTGTTGCAGCAAAATAGTGGCTATTTTTCATTAACTTGGTAAACGCTGACTATTTTTGAATGACCAGTCCGAGAACTGGCTAGACCGTGCTATTTTTACCTACTTATGCCATACAGATCCATACTTGCAAACAGTGTTTTAACAAACATTTTGGGGGCAGAGTCCTGTGGCGAGCCCGGGGTGAGGCGTAATAAAAATGCACCGGGGCGATTTGGGTGACGAAAGTATCGCGAGATGTAAATCTAATTATTTTGGACGTACACTTGGGCATTGCACAAGTTTTTCTTTTAGGGCGTAAACATAGAAAACCTACTAAATTAGAATTAGCATTGTTAAACAAGTCATTATTATACCAATATACACAAAAGTCACCTCGTGTGTTGCATTTCAAAAGGTTAAAAAACGTAAAAGTCAAAAGATCTTTTTAAGCTTAGCCCTAATTTTTATTTTTTCACTTCGTCTTCTACCGGTACCGGATAAAGGAGAAAAAAATTCCTTCTTCGCTCTTCTTCCTTTTAACTTTTGCTCTTTCAAGCTAGTTCATACATTTTTACTCAATTTCTCTTTTCAAAGTTCTATTAGTCTTATTATAAATAAAGCATTTCTGATTTGTTTTTTAGCCAATTGCTGAAACTGAATAACATTTGAAGATGAAGCAGTTTTATCTCATTTATTTATAATCTCTTAATTATTTTATAATTACCTTTTTTTAATATTTATTTTTATTATATTAATCTATAAAATATTAAAACTTAAAAACTCATGAGGCTTACGGCCAACACCTTAAAGCTAAGGCCTCACCCCATATCAGATATAACGTCTCGCCTCGCATCCCGACCACTACTTGCAAATAAAAATTGTACCGTGCAATAACTAACTTTACAATATCGTGGATTACGGCTTGCTTGACTTTATTCTGCAAGGAGTGAGTCAATGAATAAAGAATAGAATTAAAAAAATGAAGTAGGTCGCCTTGATAGTTTTAGACCTTCGATGCAAAATGGGATTGCTACAATAACTCAGCTAACCCCGTTTTTATGTGGAAAAGGCACGTACCAATAATTCTGAATAATTCATCCACAGCTTATTCATTCACAACAAAATAGTTTCTTAGTGCGTAGGTAAAAAAACACCACTCGACCTTCAATTTACTTTTTTATTTTATCTATGTTCCATCTTTTTGGTGTAAGAAACCTTCAATTTACTTTTTGTTTATTTATCTTTTATCTTTAAGGTGTAAGAAACTGAAGCAAAAAAAGGAACTTTGTTGTGCCTAGATATATTTCCCTAGAGCAAGAAGGAAGACTTGCTGGTTTCGGATTCAGGCCTTCTAACCATTGTTTGCCCAGTGAAAATACTGTTCAGTCTCAACAGAAATTAAGCTTGAATTTAGTGTCGGAGGAGACGCTTAATATTAGCTTCTGCTTTAAGTGTCATCTCAATTATTGATTCCCTAAAATAAACAACGAAAGTAAACTAGCACAAGAACTTATCATCCTGCACTCGGCTTTGCACGGTAACAAGACCATCGAACTTGAAAAAGAAAGGCTCCGGCAAAACACCAGATGTGAAAATACATGAAAAGTGTATTATGCACCATGTTTGTCACCGAATTTGATACAGACAAGAGTTCAGACTTATCACAAAGCTATAGGCTATAACCAACTCCAACGTGTGGAGACACTGCAGAATTTGCAGTACTTCTTAGACACCTCGGTGGAACTATACAATCCTCTTGATACTATACGTTACTAAAACGAAATTGACATTTATAGAATGGCTATACCGCAGTTGAAGACCGTTCTCTCTTTTTGGAGTGTATAGTGTGTTTTCCCGTCTTGATCCTGTTAATGTTTGTAAAATGAATTGACATTTGCTGGATGGGACGCTCTTCTTTCTGTCCCACCATAAAAACGAAAGCAGATAATCTGTAAGATCCAAACGCAAAAGAACAGGCAGAGTGCTTGAACCCACATTTGAGGCATAATATGTGCAATTCCTCTATAATCTTGGAGTTAATTTTCATTCCCTACTCAAAAACTCTCATTCCAAGTATCCGCTAGGAAAAATAATAACAAGGGCATAACCACGGATACAAAAACGAGAGCACCAACCTTTGCTACATCACAATACTTCAGCTTCATCTTTATCAACCACCCTATGCAGTAGCCTGGAAATACCCATCCAAAAGCTGACCGGAAGTTGATACTTGAAATGACTGGTTAACGCTGAACCAATGTCAAAAGCAAATTTCTGGAACTCTGGTTTCACCACCATGCGAATCAGCATTGCTGACCACAAATCCGGAGCCAATTTCACTGCACGTCCTAGAGAACGAAACCCACTCATCACACGAACTAGAATACCATGCTCCTGCAGAAAAGAAGGATGGATCATTCTCGGCTTTGTTATGCCTGAAGAGTAAAAGCGGTCACTAGGAAAACAAAGAACCAATCCAAGAAATTAAGATGCAGACTGCGAAGTGGTCAACCAATTAAACAAGAAAACCGCAATCCATCTGTGACCATGTAAGAAACTGAATTCAATAAGTGTCAACAAGAAAATAAAGTACCAAAACAAGAACTTAAGATGCAGACTTAGTAGTGTCAACCAATTAAACAAGAAAAAAAAAATCCATCTGCTGACCAACTAAACTGATTTCCAAGAGATTTAGTGAATTGTGACATCTCATATGACCACTTACAATCAGCAAATTACACAAACAGAAGCAGCAAATCTGTGTGTATCACAAAAGGGAAAAAAATGCAATTTGCCTAGGAAGGTAATAAATTTGCTTCCAATTACTTAATTAATAGGATCCCTTGTAATTTGTTTAAATTAGATTGAATATTTGGAGTTCAGCGAAGGTTGGTTAAATTGTCGAGTTAATAGTGTCATGTTTGAATATTGAAATCAGAGTACATGCACCTTCATTGTTTTGATAAAAAGTACTGTTGCTAAAGAAGAGCATAAATGATAAATAGAATTTACCTCATATCCAAATAAACGTCTCGCTCGAAGCTTCTCATCAAGAAGATTATTTAGAACTTCGTCTTGATAGAAAACATCAGCTGCTTTAACTATGTCCCTGACAAGGAATACACGGACCCTTGAACCCTTGTCTGATAAAATAAATTGGAGAAGATCTTCCGTAGCAGAGACTACGGCCCTTATATCAAATGATCCCAATGGATTTGAATAACTTTCTTGAGTTTCTCCTTCTGTTTCAGAAGCTTGCTGAGATATTGCTGCAATCTGCAGGAAGATACAACATTTTTAACAATTCGCATAAAAGAGTGACCTAATTTACAGGAGTCCTAAACTACTCATCACCACCTTTATCAGTCTCAACCTAACAGATTACAGATTTTGAAGTATTATGAAAGATATCAAGCTTCTGAGGATTATCTTTTAATAGCAAAATGCTTCCTACGGTCCTACCCAATGAAATTTCTATTTGGACACATTAGACAGAAGTGCTTCTTTTATTTATCTAACAAAGAAAAAGAAAACTGACAGCTTCTACCTAGTACTCTTTTTTGATAATGCAACTTCTACCTAGTACTCGTGGCATCATTCTATTCATAAGGATCATATTGAAAAGAAGACCTAGAAAAATCAGATAAGGTTTCACATCTCATAAATTGGAGTCCAGCAGAAAAAAACTAAAATGACCTCCTTTTCACGATCTAGTCAAAGGTACCTGTGCAGGAAAGACATAAGCTTCTGTTTTATTGCCTGCAATTCCCCACAAAGGGATCTAAAACCTCAAAGCACAAGCTAGCTACTGTCAGTTATTGTATCTTAAAGAATCTTAGAAGATTATTTCTTCTCCTCATTTAACCTCCTTCCTACTATACTGACACGCAAACAACAACCAAAATACCTAGTCACCATTACACACTTAGTAATGCCAAGCTCCGCCAACCTCCCTCAAGTACACTGGCTAAAGCAGATGAATTTCTTGGGACGAAGTACGTATTTTCAGGAATAAAGCTGATACAGAAACACAAAGTTACAGGAAAAGGAGCCGAAGCCAACTAAACAAATTTTACAAAAGCAAGCTGTTGTCAAAACATATATTTATTTTCCCCATCCTGCAACGTCGGATGCTGCTCGGTTGCCTTTTATTTCAAATTGGATGACAATTTGGTTTCTTATAATGAGCATAAATTAGGAATATCTTCAAATTTTCACCCTACAACTATTATTTTCCTTTTGGGAGCACGGGAAGAAATTTAGATCTGTACAACAAGTTCTCTATATACTTTGACAGTTTGTGAGAAGCTCTATCCTGTCTAAGCTGATGCAGGCTTTGCTTATTCAGGATCTTTCCTGTCGTGAAAATTACTCATTCTTCCTGCAAATCAAGAGCAACAAATTTGAACCTTCCAAACAAAGTGGTGATAGACGAAGAGTAAAAATAATTGTTTCGTAAAATCTCGTCTAATACTAATATCTAATCACTAACAATCTAAAATCTAATAAAAAAATAAGTAATAAATTAAGGTTCTATTTCAACACGGAACAAAGGGGACAATATACAGTATATCCGTAATAACAATGGTCAGGTGCAGAAAGCTAGGAGCCAAACATAATAGTTTTTATAAGCAGTTTGGAGGAATTACAAAAATTGATAACTCAACAGCTAGTAATGAGTCAATTAATTAAGCAAAAGCAAAGCTGTGTACATGTTATAAGAAGAATGAGCTCATCAAACATGTAGAAAACATACATTTCAATACAGCATACAGAAACAAGTATAACAACAAACACAAAAATAAATGCCCCACCAGTCTCTCTAGCCGATTCCACCTTATAGTACCATCATTGCGGATGAGAAGCTCTCTCAATATTCTCCTCATATCAGGAGTTGGATCTACCAAGAGTCTTCCGATAACAAAAGGATATGCACTTTCAACTACTTTGAAATCTGGATCCAATGCTTTTGCTGTTCCTTCAAGAGATCCAAGCGCTCGTATCACCAAAGCATAGTCAGGAGGAAGAGAAAAGTTGAACTCATACATCACATCATACAATTGATTCATTATGCCCTGAAATCATTTGAAGTGCCATTTAGTGCTTTCAAGGTCATGAAACAATCTAATACTCCTGTCTCGCTATCCATGAAGGTAAAATAAAATTGTGCAATTGGTCCACCAAATTTCGGAGGAAAAATCATCTTATAGTACAATGACGGTGCATCAATGTCATATTCCTTAGATAAATATCAGGAAGTTTATCACACAACTCAGGAAATCCAATCAAGAAGCTATAACCAATCCACCAGGGATTGTTAGATTGGTAGAGACATAGAGTATAACGATATAATAACCCACATCAAAAAATGTAACACTTGGTCTGTATCTCACACCAGTTAATATGTGTTTTAATACATTCTTCCTCTATCTCACTTATCTCTCACATGGTATTAGAGCCTCTATGATTTTACTAAGTACATAGGCGTTTACACCAACCGGCAATGCCATCAACAAGCCTCAATTCCAACCTAGTTAGAGTTAACTATATAGTATATACATACTCAATATCCACCCCGCTCCATTGGACTCATTTTATTCCGATACTAAAATTCTATAACACTAGAAGTTTTCTATTTTCTATGGGCAATACAAATCTCTAAAAATACTACAAAGTGTCTTGGCAAATACCAAGTAAGCGTACTAACACAACTCAGCCTAAACCCTACAAATTGATATAACCTATACGAGTTTTTTGCTTCCATAGTGTTCTACTTTACGTTAAGTCGGCATTGATCCTAAAGATGGTAGGTCTTTTTAGATAACTTGTGATTTCAACTCTATCTTGTCCACTTTCATGACCTTCAATCGTTGTGGAATTGTGCGTATACACAGATGCATATGGAGGTCTATGATGAACAAGACTAGACCATCTTAGCATCCTTCACCAATTTTTTTTTTTGTGTGTGTGCTACTTGCACCTTCTGCCAGATGCTATCGTGATACTATCATTTCTGATCATGTCTAATATTTGTATAAGGGGACATCCACTTCGGAACAACATTTTTACGAAGCTAATATGTGGATATATAACATTGCCAATCTTGCAACAACGCTACAGGAACTGGCTTTCACTTTGACAAGGATACTTCTATCACATAACACTTCCATTAACTCCTCCATTTTCAACCATCTTTTTTTAATCATGTGTACATCTTCATGTATCACATAGAATTCTCCTGTAGCATTAAGCCTAGATATCTTGATTGTTGTATTTAAGCACTGCAATGTATCATCAATGACACCCTAATCGTCTATGATAAACCCTCCAAACAAGCGCAAACTACTATTAATGAACAAATATAAATTTACCTAGTCAAATTTTGGCAATGTGAAATTTCTCAGTGCATTGATATAGGAAGCATCTCATCTAATCTCAGCTCTACTTTATTCTCCTTATGCTAGCTGACATGGAGTTTATGTATTTTGTCCAACTTCTACTAATCCAAAAAACCTTACTCTCTGACTGCATCTCCAAAGTCCAACCTTTTGGTTGACTCCCCGCAAGTCTCATCACTAAACAGCATATATCATGGAATCATATTTTGATTTTTTAGCTCGTTCATGACCATGGTAAACAAACACCCGCTAATTGTAGATCCTTGCTATAAACCCACAATTATGAAATATCCTTCTACATCTCTTCACATTGTTCTCACAATTGTCATAGAGACTGTCACCACCATGGCTCGACACATGATTGAGAAAATGTAAGGAATCCATATAATCCTCCAAAAGTATATATGCAACAAAGGAAAATGAAGTCTAACCACCAAAAAGGCACTAGGAAACTACTTCCCAAAGAAGCAAGGTGGATATAAATAATATCTTCATTAGGAAGTGCTTGAAACTGATGAAGCTGCTCACCATGTATTGATTTGTCGGGTTATGACTGTGACTGTTAAGCTGATTGCAACATGGAAAGCTAAGGAGCAAACAGTATGAGAGCAGACAATGGTTGGTAGGCCACGACACACTTGTGTTGACTGCCCAGAGGGAGAAGGAATTTAGGCTGGTTTAACAAGGAGATTCAGCTCCACAAAAACAACGTTATTAATACCATACTTCATAGCTACTTTTCTTTTTTTGGTCAAACTGAGAAAAATTAACCAAAGTAAACAATATACACAACTAGCTCATTTGACTCTAGAGCTAGATCATACAAAAATAACCAAGTCAAAAACAAACTTAAGATATTGATTGCATAAGCTATCAGTAGCTAAGACCTTAGCACCTTTTAGGAAGGGTATAAGACATAGCCTCTTCATATAGCTGCAAGCTATACCTACTAACAAGGAAATCTATTCAGCTGCTCTAGTTTTGCATTGCTCTGTCCCACAATATGCAACTGCAAGACCATTTCTTTGAGCCTGTCACCACTCTCCCTCTCTATCTGCTTAAATCTCGATAGTTACTCCCTACCCAGATATGATACACAGCTGCAGCAAATAGGAAACCCAGAACCATGAATATAGGCCTGCTATTGCTTATCTGAGAGAATAACCATCTTACCTCTGTATCCCAGTCGCCAATCTGTCTACCTATGCCCATCCACGAGAGCAATGTAAGCCAGGTACATTTGGAGTAAGAACACTCAAAAAAACAGGTGTCAATGGGTCTCCTCAGCATTGGAAGAACATAAGACAGTCTGTAGGAACTTGAATACCCCATCTCCTGAGTCTATATCCAGTGTTGACAGTCTATTCTGCAATGCTAGCCACAACAAAATGATGCCTAGGAGTAGACCTTTAGCCAAAATCAGTTTCTTCCAGGGAACTTTTGGATACTAAGGAAAGAACAATAAGCCCTCTTGATGCTGAAGTGTGACACTGTCCAGCAAATCACTTAAGCTTACTCTACCAGCCAACCAATTCCTAGCAGCAAAGATCTTTCTAAGCAACCAGCTAGCTTGTTTAGGTGTGGAGACAGATGTGAGATGCTTCCCTTTTATATAAAAGGTGTGAATCCATTTGATCGAAGCTTGGTTAAGAGGGAATCTATCTACTATTTTATGTGGGGTAGAATGTGGAATAAGTATGCGGGTATTAGTAACACACACATTACTAAAATAACTAAAATGACAAAATAAAACCTCACAATAATAAACAAAGTTCCATTTTGTTTAAAACGTGAACACATTTAATACATTATGTACTAATTCTTAAATGAATCAACACAGACATCCATCACGGGATAATCCGTGCTACAATCTCTAAATTACTAATTCCCAAATAACTCGTCTTTAAATGAAACGACTCCGTAGTGTTTTAAACACCATCTCTTTGTGATTTTTTCCTTCCTTTTTTTTTTGGTTGTTGTTTTTTTTTTTTTTTGGGGGGGGGGGGGGGGGTTTAAACTCGATTGCTACCTTTTTTTCCGTAGATAAACAAGATTGCACTGTTTTTGTCTTTCTCTAGAGCTCTACCATAACACTTACATGCATAGATGAAAAAATAGGAAGCATTCACAAGCCAGAGAAGAGAAAAAAGAAACATACTCACACACAGAGAGGGAGCAGGTTTAGAACCTGGAAATCTTGGGATTGTCTGGTTCCATCACCAAAGGACGCTTGCAAGGCGTCTGAAACAGATTGAATGTCTACTCCATCAGGTAGAAATCCCAGTGAAAGAAAGTCATTTGCTAAACCCATAGAGTCTCGATTAACGAAATGAACAAGCTGCAGTGCACAGCACTTATCAACTATAAAAATGAATTTATTATGCATATTTTGCTTACAGAACAAATATATTAGAAATAGCAAACCTCTTGCATAAAAAATAAATAAATAATTGCAAAGCTCTTGTAGTGCAGTCCTAAGTTGCTCCGACACGGCAATTTAGGTGCCGCACCCGTGTCGACACAACACTAATATGTGTGTATGTATAGAATCCGTACCGAAGCTGGTCAAACAATTTTAGGTACTTTGACCACGACGGATGAAAAAATTCGAGACGAGATACAATTTGATTCCCGAAATCAGAACCAAAAGTACGGTAAATTTGAAGAAAATAGCATACATTATCAAGGAAACTAATCATTTACTTATCTACAACTTGAGAATAAAAAAGAGATCCACACGTATGTAAGTATTCCACAAAATTTCTCATAATATCTCTGAAAAGAGATTGTAGGAACAAATAGTTAATAGACATTTTGTATGATTGTAGTTCCGTGAGGTTCCCACATCCTGAATAATGGGAAGGGTGACACTTGTCATTCAAGACTCTTTACTACTCAATACATGCCAAACTTTCATCATCATAACTCAATTAATTCACTTATGATGCTCTCAGTTCCTTCTCAAATTATATTCAAAATTGGATGCTGTCAAAAAAGAATTTGGGCTTTTTTGAGGTCAGGTCTGATACTAGCAAATCTTGTTTCATCTTATTTAGCTCATTCTAATATAGATTAATATGTTTTTTTTTTTCCTTTTTGTGCTTTTACCGGAAATCAAGAAATCAAAGTTTCACGCAGCTTATGCTTTAATTACAAGGTCTCTATCTCATAACAGATTAGCTTAGCACTTACCACATACTACAGATTCAGATGCCAAATATCACACATTCATACTCCGTCATCCTTTTGCTACAAGATTATGGTGGAGCTCAATTGTGACTGTATGGAGAAGCCTGTGTTATTATCGACACTGATTTTCTATCATTATATTTGTTTTGGCTTAAAATAGGATTTGAGGCAGGCAATGAGCAGAGCTTTCTTCTTGTTCGGGAAAGGACAAGTATCCTTGTGGTGGAGGGAAATGAAGGTTTAGAGGGCATCATTACTGGCAAGAGCACACAGTATACACGAAGAAAATGATGAAAAACAAGTCAAATGAAGGAAGAGAGAAGATATATGAAAGAAAATAAATGAGCAAGGGGACATCAATGCATCAGAGAGCAACTGCAACAAACAGCTAAGTGGGCTGGAAAGAAGGGAGAAACCAAGAAGCTCAAAAGATAAAAGGGATTAAAAGAAGAGGTTTGGGCAAAAGTTGAGAGGATAAACAAAATTAAAATGTTGTAAGGCCTCTAGACCTGTGATTTATATTTAGAGGCCCAAAGCATTTGCTATCACAGTATTCAAGCATAAGGCAATACTAGCATATAAATAATAAATGCTTCACTATTATACATAGTCCCCCAGCCTTATAGAGTCTACACATCTTTAGTGTGGTCCCATCAGTTTCAGTGTTCCAAGGAAAACAGATTTAATTAACTCCTCTCCTTCCTTTCATTTCAGAGAAAATCTCAATCAAAGAAGGATGCTTAGGCAAAATAGGAACGGAAACTAGGTAGAAGGAATATCTAAAGAGTACATGCTCAGGTCACTCCAACCAAAAAAAAAGGTAGTCTTAGAATCCCAGGTGCCCCGAAGAAAATCCCAAAAGATGATTTCACGAGGACTCCATTGTCTTTAATGGATTGCAAGAAACTGCTTTTTCAAAAAATAAATCTAGTAGAAGAAACAGAACTAAAATAACTTAATAGAACTATTCCTTCTCTAACTACTTAAGCATTAAAATAGAGTGGTAACAAAAATCTACGAGCAGGTATAAGTTGTCTTTTCTCCACCTTAAAAAAAGTAAAGATTATTCATTCTCTAACAAATTAAAAAATGACATAATTGATGGACCACCAGACATGGTGATATACAATAAAACAGGATCTCAAAGACATTCAGAAAAAATAAAGGGCAAGGGCTGTCAGTAACTGCAAACAATTAATGAAGTTGGTCACTATTAATTTGAGCTAAAGGTAATAACGTAAACCCAAACAGATAATAATTTCTTTGACCACTTGAAATGATCCGAACTATAGCCCAATACTCCTACTTAACACAAGATTCAACCATGAATGATGAGAATCATTAGAGCTAACCACTTTAATAAGTCCAACACGATAATGGCGTGGAATGTCTCCCATCATGCCAAAGTCAAAATAGGCAAGAGCTCCGTCCTCAGTAGCAACAAGGTTCCCAGGATGAGGATCAGCATGGAAAAACCCCACCTCCAGCAACTGTCTCAATGAGCAGTATAACCCCTGATAAAACAAAGTTAACTTCACAATTCACAAAGCTTAAGAATAGCATGTAGAGGAGCAGAAACACTCTACTAAGAAAGACAACTAACATTTTTTTTTTGTATAAGAAAGACAGCTACTAACATGGTCAATAAGTCTCCTCCTATTTAGATTTGCCTTCCTCAGACGACTTTCATTTGTCAGCTTAATCCCATCTATCCATTCCATCGTAAGCACCTCCTTACGGGTAAAGTTCCAATATATTTTAGGGACCTTGATACCATCATTTTTCTGACACCCGACATTATCAGTTGCTGCACTCCCTGGGACAATTTTCTCTTTATCTGCACCGAAAAGCTAAGTAAGCATAAACTGAAGTGAACAAGGTTAAGGAAATATTCACTGAGCATTAAAAAAATCACACGCATTAAGTTCACTTACTTTAAGGTTCTGAAAATATTGATTTTATTTCATTGTACTCTACAACTAAGAGCCCGTTCGGATTCGCTGAAAAAAGAAGCTTACAACCACCTGACGCACTTTTGAAGTGCTGGAGCTAGATTTGTAAATAAGAAGTTACGTGTTTGGATAGAACTACTGAAACTGAAAAAAGGCTATTGAGTTGTACTGAGATATCCTTAAAGTTGTTATCACTGTAAAAGAGCTGATTATTCCAAGATTGTTAATTCAAATACAAAATAATTTATTTTCAGTTCACTTTCTGTTCTCTATTGATTACAATAGATAATTTTTAGGTCAAATACATATATAAATACTCCCAAGTTGGTACGAACTGCTACATAGAAAAATCAAAGCAATTTAAGTAAAAAAGCGAACAGCCCCTAAACCCATTTCCTCCCCATCTCCATAAAACAACCAGCGTACACAATGCAGAACTAGAATTTGCACGAACGGAGAGAGACTGACTTATAGCCAGTTGAGGTCTTCTTTTATTATTTTTTTTTCTTTTCCTTTATTTGGTCCAATAAAGGACATAGTTGACCAGTTGTGATCTTCATCTCCGTCGATCTAGTTGTGTGACTTCATACCTATGACTATGTGTGACTAGAAGTATCTAGATATGCTTCCTCCATTTTTGCTAAACTTCTGAAGGTTTATTCAGATCTATGGCTTCAGAGGTGGAGGAAAGGAAGAGGTTATAAGAGAGAGGAAAAGAAACAGGCTAACAGCTGAGATGGAAGAGGAAGAAAAGAAAAGGAAACGGTAATCTAGGAAGGGTATTGTTGGAATTAGAAACAAATATAAGGGATAAAAAGGTAAAATTATTGGTCAAACTAAAATAGCTTTTAAGCCAAAAAGCAATAAATTGGATTTCCCAGCTTATGGCTTGTTTTAAGCAGTGTTTAACTTGTTTTAAGCACTTTTACTGAAAAAAGCTAAAAAGCTTAAATGTTGGTTTGACCAGCTTAAAAGCAATTGAAACGCGTTCTAAGTGACGCATCTTAAGAAGGCAGACGGGGGATGAAAGAAAGGAAAAAGGAGCAGAAAGAATGAGAGAGAACAAGAACAAAATAGAGAGAGACCATTCACGAAGTCTTACTCATCAAGTCAAGTAAATAAGTGCAAAGATCCCCATTAAGATGAAATTATCAAATAATCAGTACAAAATGGAATCAATTTTATATATACTCGTTTATATGCATTGCCAGTATTGCTTTACTTTCTTCAATGCTAAACAACATCAGCAGTGCCCTCACTCCGCATCCATTTTGATTAGTCATACCATGCTTGCTTAATACTAATTTCCTTAATCTAGTCATCCATTTTTTTATAAAGAAATTGATTTCCTTAATATACTGATCCAAAAGCCCATGCAAAGAGAATTTAACCAGCATCTATGCTAAAATTAACTGCAAGGTTATCCTTAGGAAGCATCAGCTTCTTTATCATAACCCAAAACCTTAGCATATCTGCTACAACTGGAAAACTTTCGCAGCAAACAAAAACCTTAGCTCATTGCTGTGAGAATCAAATACATCATCAAGGGAACATACTCCTCGTATCAAAAAGTAATGTCCTGTTTGACTTTTACACCTTACAATAATTTCTGGAGTTGCTATCTGACTACACATTTCTTATGACTAGTCAACCGAACACAAGAGAGTGATTGATTAGCTCTCTGTCTCTTTAGATATTAGGAAGGGTAGAATTATAGCCCATTAAGCTTTTGATGGTAGACAAATAGGGTCATTAGAATATCCAGTTGGAATTAAACATTATCCTGTCAAGACCCGGTATATATTCCATGACAATCAATCTACATTTGTGACAACTAGTAATAAAAATGGAAGACAAAAAAGATATTCCGTGATATCACCAAAACTACTAACAGTAATGTTCGGAAGAAACTTACGACTGCATGCATAAAGAGATGCAAATCTTTCAGCATTTTGTGCTTCCAGGATGTAGTCAATTTCTTCAAACATGTGTCTCACCTATCCATTCAAGCAAAACCTAAGGGTTTAGCAAGTATATAATAGACGACTATTTAAATAAAGCGCAACATTGTTCTCATATTTACAGCAAATGGGGAAAATAAGAGGATAATGAACCAATAGGAAATGAGACATAAAAGTTGAGCAATAAGCAATTACTTAACAACTTTGCCAGCATTCTTTGATTTTAATCTCTCTAAACAAAAAAATAGGTTAAGAACTAGTGGCCAAATGATAGTGTCATCGCTTGAGTAACGTAGAGATCTCTTCATCTTCGTTAATAGCTATTGGTTGACTTGTTCAGTTTCTAGTCAGGATATTTTGTTAACTGTTGCAACTGCTTCATTGAGCTGTATCAAGTGAGCCTGGTAAATTTGACTAATACATGCATTAGCTCGATCAGAATTCATCTCACAATCATCCCAAAGAATTAGCAAAAGACTTGTGATGTACTCTCTGAAATAAAGACAGTCTTGATGTATAACCCGTTACACCCACTGACTAATTGGCTGCCAGAATCATCTTTCGAAGTACAGAAACATAAGATGGAAATTTGGAATCTCACCATCTCATTGACAGCTACTAAGAGATCCTTACGAGCTTTTGCAAATCTTTTTAGTTGGCCACCAATCATGTGAAACAACATAGCATCAAGTGTCAGTAAATGTGACATATGAGGCCTCTGGACCTTAACAGCCACAAGCTCTCCAGAATGCAAATGAGCTGCAAAACTTGAAGCCGAGAAGAAACATTAAAAGCTTGTGAACCCCTGAAGCCCGGCACTCACTCTTCCAAAACCCGTTACATTCCCCTTGTGGATTTATTTTCAACACAAATCAAGGGGAAAAGGAAGGCATGAAAGGAAGATAAGGTAAAAGGTTAGGAGAAGCAAGTGAGAAGTAATGAAACGCCATAGAACTAGCAGTTAGAGAACCACTCATAGAGAGTGGCAGAGAATCACAAAAAAAATTCAAGCTCTAACCTTTATATACTTGCCCCAGAGATGCTGCGGCAATTGGCTCCTTGCTAATGTCAGCAAATACTTGTGAAACGCCAACACCCAACTGGGACTCGATAGATCTTCTTGCAACATGAGTTGGAAATGGGGGGATTTGATCCTGGCAAGATGTGAATGACAAATTAACATTCTGTTGAGAAGTCTATCCAGCTTTCAAGGGTACAATACTTCTTTTCTCCCAATTTGAGTAAGCAATAAGGCCAGATTTTATAAGGTATTTACAGAGTACACGTAAAAGTCAACCTTTTTAAGAATTGAAACTTTCTTTTGAATGAAAGTGTGAGGTCCAGTATATCTTTTTTGTAATACAATATTGAAAGATGAGACATGCTTGGGACAGAGCAAAAATAAATGAAATGGCAAGTTGGGAGATGACCCTAACAGCACCATTGAAGCATTAAGTTTACCTGCAACTTTGCAAGTTCTTGACAATACACTTTCGGTAATATGTCTGGCCTTGTGCTTAAAGCTTGTCCCAGCTGTTATTCAAACAATTGAAGAATTAACCATAAGACCTTTTTCACTGCTGGAGACAAGTTAGAAGCTCCTGTTGGGATCCAGAGCTGATGCACCATGTAAGCAATCTGAAATTACAAGGGCTCTGCGGCCCATTTAACCACATAGAAGTGATATCACACAGGGATTACTCTGTCTAAAAGCTCATCTAGAATCAGATATATAGCCAATAAACAAGAAGAATATCACAGCAGCAAAATATTTCTTCCATAATGGTGTGCTATCAACCCCATTCTCATTATCAGTGGGTGTTGAAGAGGCATCAGTGATCAAATACATCCTCTTTCCATTTCATAGATGCAACAAAGAAGACCTCAACCCCCAACCCCCAAATTGTTTGATTCCTTCAAGAAAACAAATGAAAAAAATACTAAGTTCAATCCCATTCAACAAAAACCAACTGTGCCACGATTAAGATACGTCACAAAAGCTTCAAATGATCTAATCATTTAATCAAAACTCCATCTCATTAGGTTCCGAATTTGATACCACTCTGGCCACAAAAAAAGGAAATCGGAGGGAGACCGACTCATCCTCTTATTTCCATCTTAAAGTGCAGGAATTAGGACTACAAGCTCTGATCCATCACATTATAAGCCTCTTTTTTCGCTTCATATCATGGCATGCCCTTTTCTAGAATTTATCAAATTTAATGGCTCCTTAAAAGGATATCATCCATTAGTAAACCATTTCAAAGAAAGGAATCCAATTTAGACGGTAGAATTGATAAGATTCTTTTTTACAAGGCAAAGCATTATTTTTTATTTTTTTTGGATGAAGAGGCAAAGCATTAATAAGATGTTATGAGTATTTTGATTGCGAAATTTTCGACCAGCAACACAAGGGATAACATTTGACATACATAGAAAGATCAAAGCAGGGAATAGGCTCTTTCTAAACGCATTTGACCAATAAGTCAATTATTTTGTGAGATCAGTGCAAAACCCCTAAATATTTTATTGGATAGACCTTGTTTTTAAAATCTGTAGTAGGTCATCCAAATTTCAATGATCTTTTCCATAACATTACATGGAAGAAATCAGAAGGCTTATAAGTTGGATTTTCTTTTTTCTTTTCTTTTATATCCACACCAACTTGCATCGCACCTTGACTAATTTACTGGTACCTAGTACCTCCTACTAGGACAAGTTCCCGGAGATGGGAAGAATTCACCCATTGTCGCCTCTAATTGTATTCTACCATTAAATCCAAGGTTGTTACCCCAACTCCTCAACTGTCAAACCATTTATCTCTACGTAATCAAGGACATTCTATTATCATTGAACACTTACGCTAACCTTGTTTTCCTCTTAAAAGGTATTTGTTAAAAGGGAGCTACTCTCGTATGAACTACCATCTAGCCCAAACGATCTAACTTGAGCCTAACTTAAGGTAGCCAGAGACTACAACAATGATCATGTTGAGTCCCAACATCTTATTGTCCCCGCTTCGGTCACAAGCTCACGCAACCGAGCTCAGCATCGAGATGGGTCATGCTCTGATACCATTGTCGATGTTGGGACTCAACAGATCAACAGTACTGGTGCCAAAACTTAATAGCTAATCTACTTCGTACAACTCTTTACAACCAACGAAATCCAACTTCAATAATAAACATATCTACATGAAAAAACACTATAGTTCTCATGTTGCCATGCCGTAAAAGGACTCGCAAAATCTTTAGCTAGCTCTAAGAGTTGTAATTCGTACAGATGCAAGTCAAATCACTACTCGTGATTATTTTGTAATGGAGCATGCAAAGCAATGAGGCCTCATCTACGTATATCTTAATCATTCTTTTGCCAACAAGGAAGCAGTAAATGCACTCTTTGCACAATATATACATGCAATTATTGCCAACTACACCTATTTTGCATCATTCCTCTCCAATGAGGAAGCCGGAAAAGCAATCTTTGCAGAAAATTCCAGTAAGGAATCATCTTTAGTTATTCTCTGAATATGTATTTCATCTTTCTCCACTCTTCTCCTAACCCACGTGTTTGTCAATAGTATTTTCAAGGTAAGGCAATTGGACTCTGTGATTGGATCAGAGTTTCTGCAAAAAGCGGTACTAGGTGACACGACGGGTGCAAAAAAAGGCAGAGGCTTCTGATCTGCTCAGTCCTACGTACAGGTTAGAGGAATTTAAGATGCATCACTTTGACTGAAGTGAGCATGTAAGAATGAGATTTCCTCTATTAGTTTAAGATGTTGATGCTGCTTGAAAACCCAATTTGGCGCGTGAAATTAAATGTAATAATGTATTAGCTATAGAAAGTGATATCATGATAAAAGAAATGGAAGATGACTTAATACATTAAGTCTCAGTTAAAATGCCTATTTTTACCTGATGCAACTAATCTTTGAATCAGAAAGTAGTAGACCATTAAATGCCACATATCACTTCTCAAATAAACCATAAACTCATTAAGATTCTGTTTTTTTTTTTTTTTTCTGAAAAACAATTATATGAATTCATTTTAGCAATGACTATTTCAATACAAAAGATAAAGAAAAACTAATTATTTAGATACATATAAGAACTTCTTCTCATGCTAGACATTAACAGATGAATACATTTTTACATTTTAGTTTGATAATTAAACTTTACATCCAGAGACAACATTCGATGGTATGACTTTATATATCAACATCAGCGACTAGATAATTCAATGACGTGAAATTGAAACAGACATAACATTTCAGGTTTCAGATCTATCAAAACAACCCCTTAATTATCCAAATATTCGCTTGCTGACAAGAGACTGGTCAAATTGGGTCTAAATTCAATTAAGTGAAAATCTCGCCGTGCAGTTTATAAATCTCAAGATCCTACTGAAGCAACAACTATGGTCTTATTGAAACTAATTTTGGCCCCTCAACTCTTATTCTCGCTACTTGGCGGACCAAACTAGATTCTCTCCTGCTAATTGTATGCATATCAAGCAGAATCATAAACAAGGAGAAAGATACCTGCTAAGTTCAAAATACGAGCACTTCTGATGGTCAAAAGCTTTTGCGTAAAACCAGTGTTCCCTATCTAGTATTTTTGATGTATAATATAGAAAATAGATTCTGAATAACTTGTTTCTTTTTAGTCTCCTGCCATGCCCTTGGCCTAAGCTTAAACATCTTGGGTATACCAATGTAAGCCACAATCCAAAATGCAAACTGAGAATGGAACAGAATGGTGCCCCTGGCCTCTCGGCAGTGTCGGGCTTAACCCAAGAATAACCTTAACAAGCTAAATTACTTTCTTCTATTTATGCTCCTTCCATGTAATCAAAAGACATGTCATCACCGAACATGCTCCTAGAGCATTGGTTATAAGTATATTGAAGCATTATCCTCACCCCCTCGAGAAATAAGAACTAAGCACAGAAGTGATTATAGATTACACCACAGCAGACCGATGTGAACACTTTTACAAACAAAGCTGTTAGTGCACCAACATGACAAGCCCTTCAGTCAACCGCACATCCAGATAATCATAACAGATAGTGTAACTTGCCTTTATGTAGAAAGGGCCCAAGTGGATAAGAGTTTCACGGAACTGCAAAAAAAAAAAAAGGATAACTAGCTCATTGTTAACCAATTAACCACTTGAAATTTAGTAACAGATAAAAGATAACTAGCTCATTGTTAAGGCCAGCGTGGATAACCAATTACCAACTTGAAGTTCAGTAAACAGATGGGAAAAAGTAGAAATAATTAACAGCCATCAGATAACTTTCTCCGAAAAGCATCAAATATCTCTCTCATCAAATACTTCACTAAACTAAGGTCAATATGAACCATAAACAATAGTAAAGAACAAATTAACACGGAAACGAGAAGGCCTGTCCTAATAAAAGCTGAAACCAAATCTAGAGAATTATATGAAATGCATATTTGATGAAATATGAGAGGGGAAAGATTAAGCAAAGAGTATAAAACCACAAAATTAACTATCCACCTTCCTCATCAGCACAAAGTGAAAGGCAATAGAATCCATACTTTTTAACAACCAAAATCTTCAAGGAGCAGCAATTCTACGATTCACAGACATATAGGTATCAACTAGCTCAGGTCAACGGGAGAAAAGCATATCTTGATACTCAATTCAATAACAGCTGATTGCTTGACAAAACAGCATGTGAAAATTTCCATTCAAATCACTATAATAAGTAAATACCTAAAGAAGGTGCTCCCAGTTAATTTGAAAAACATATAGTATTAAAGAACTACATTTGAATATGTTGTCGGCTTGTCGCCCATTTTGTACAATGAGGATTTTGCCAAGCTCCAAAAAAAAGGTTACTTGTGAGGGCAAAGACTAGTCTATTTGGTGAGGATTTACAACCTTGGATTGATCTTTCTTTATTTTCGCCTTCTTTATTTCCTTAATTTTTCTGTCTTCAGCAATAAGGAAAGGGATTATGAGGCACTCTACCTGTTACGTGTGATAAATAAAATGTTATGGTCAAAGCATGTGAAGTTAGTGCCAGTACTTGGTAAAAGAAGAAATAAAGGTTTTCCTTTCCTCTACTTCTCCATTTTATCATGCAAGATTTCTAGAAAACACTTAACAAAACATGGTGTTTTCACAGCTTTCATGCTCTAAAGCTGAAAAATCCACTTTCTGATCCATTGAATGCAATTGACCAAATAGAAAGCACACCTTCATCTGTCAAAAAATGCCTATAGAACACCTACAGTAAAAAATATCTGATCGATTATATGCAATTGACCGAATAGAAACCACACTGTCATCTGTCAAAACTCAAAATGCCTATAGAACACCTACAATAATAAAATCAAACCTTTCAGATAGAATTTCATTGGAGAACTGAATATACCTTAACAGCACGTCTTCTTATGTCATGGACAAATAAGCGCCAAATGGTTAGCTTCAACACATAGAATGAAATAATGGTTGCTCTGTACAAAGCCAAGAATGGGCCAAAACGATATAATGACGAAAGACTTTTCGACTTATAAGTAAGTGCATGACCAAATTCGCTTTCTAGTGATTCTTTCCTCAACTTAGCATACTCAGCAGTTGGCCTTTCCCCATGCACACTGGAAAAACCAGTAGAAAAACTGCACCAAAAGCGTATTAACTCATGAATTAGGGGGTCGCACTTAGGAAGAAAATATTCCACCACAGACTGTATGCACAAATGTTAGACTATAAAATAAAATGAGGGTGGTGAAGCAAATAAATTGATTAATAATGCAAAAGAAAAGTACAAGGGCATGCCGAAACAGTATTGAACTGGTTCAATAATCAGCTACATATCAAAAGAGAGGACACAAATCAAATATTCATTCTTACTATTTTGGGGCTGACAAGCATGATCCCACAAAATTGACATGTTTTCCAGTTAGAATAGCCTCAGGAAAACTACTGGATGAGTATTCGCACAAAGCAGTCTCAATTGAGCAGCCAAAGCGCAGAGCTGCAAAGAAGAGTCACCACATAAGTTGCTGTTATTAGTTAAATAAGTGGAGCGATAACATCATATTAGAACCTGACTTAAAAGCTGAAACTTCATCAGTAATAGGCAGAGGATAATGACAGCTACAACGACAAAATATAAGAAACGCTCAAAAAGGTGACACCTACAACAGTCAATTTTTCACAAGCAAGATGCTAGTTCAAAGGGAGGAAATACAAATCCAAATAAAGTGAGCGAGTTCAAAAGGGCCCGATGTAAAATATATTGAATATGCAAAATTAAACCATGAAGAGGAAATTCCACACAGGATTTTCACACTCTCTATATAGCAGCCGAGGATATAGCCAAGAACCACAGAATTTACACAAGGGATCAGCAGTGAGTGCGTACTTTTTACTTGAATGAGCTAGCTAACACCATCACATGGTGCATGCTATTTGCTAAGAATGTAATGTCATTTGACGAAATCAGGGACAGGGAGAGTGTCAACCCAAAACGTGAACTGCAGAGAAGCACTCTAAAAAGTAAAGGTTTTAGGATAAGTAAAGGTAAGATTGCATATATTTACTGCTAGTCTAGACAGCATAAGAAGAGTGAAGTTGAGGTGAAATTACAGGGATTGCGGTGTCTAAATGCAAGGAATTCAGATACCTAAGCTCGATATTCCAAAGAGAATGGGATGATAGTTGAGAATGTTACACAGAGAATTAAGATGGATGATTAGCATTATATAATTGGCAAACAATATTCTGAATGTTCACTGTTCCTACAAATAAAATTACCCAGCTAATTCCGCGAAGAACTTTTAGAACGGATTTTACGCCTAAAGGACCACAAATTGTATATGCTTTAGCACGAGATGAGGAATAAAAATGGCAATTACTTGGGGACAACACTGCAACGCGCCGTTGCTTAAGGCATGAAATGATACTCCTCATCGGCTGCTGATGGGATACAACGATGAAATGAAGACGACAATTTGAGTGTTCATATAATAACCTTCCCCAGCGGTGTCCGGTACTTCAACTGCATAAGGTGTTTGAGAATATGCCTCTGAAAACGGTAAATTCAGGCGGAGCGATTGAATTGAAGCTGCGGCAACGGTGCTTCGTTTTGCTGCTTTGCCGCTGCCCGCTGCTTTCTTGCTGCTGGGCAGACTTGGGGACCTAAGAATGCGCCACGTTCCGCATACGTGGCTCCCAAGCAGAAAGAGTGAGAGTGAGCAACAACTCACAATGTTAAAAGAAACAAAAAACTGACAATGTAAATTTGCACTGACAAATGTGCGGGTTGAGTCGGGTTTAAATGGATTCAAAATAGGAAAAATTCAGAAATAGCCATATTTAATATTTACACTTGATAATTAAAAAATAACTACGGTTTCAAAAGTAATTAAAATTTAGTTAAATTTTCATGCAAATATAAATTTTGAATAAACATACTCTTAAAAAATCGAAAATATTCCAGCATAATATGTTGGAATTCGAATTTTTACATATGAGCTTCTAGCATAATATGCTGGAATTTTATAATATGCTGGAGTTCCATTATAATATGATGGAAGTTTATATGTAGGAGCTACATAATCCCGCATATTATGCTGGAACTTCGTGTGCACTGGAGTTCCAACATAATATGATGAAAGTTTATACGCAAGAGCTCCATAATATTGCATCTTATGCTGAAACTTTCCGTGTTTCAACAAAATAGTAACTATTTAATGACTTTGCAAATGCTCACTATTTTTCGATCATCGGTCCGAAAAATGACTAGTCCGTGCTACTTTTACATTTAAAATGGGGTTGCAATCCAATTTATCCCTATTTCATGAGGGGTGAAAAAGAGTTGAATGAAAAATTGTTGGATGTCTATGTAAGAAGGTCATCTAATTTTATCCCAGGCAAATAAGAAATACAAGAACAATGGAGAATGTAGAAACATACCATTGCTCATTTTCAACTCGTTCCAAAAAAGCTTTCTATTTCGTTTAATGCAAAATAAAGATGATTTGGCTCATATTTATTTATATATTAATTTTAGTATACATGAGTTGCACGTATTTTTGCGTAAATTAAAGATATATATGAAAAAAAAAATATAAAAAAAAAGTATTGCACATGTATTACTTTACTATCTATCTATATAGAATAGGAGAAGCAAAAGCACTACATTAAGACAAGTGTCATAACCACAAAAAGCCAAATGGTATTGTTAAGACAAACTAAATTACTTTTCTAACTAATTTTTTTTTTTTAATTTTAAATTTTTGAATTAATTAGTTACACTACTTAAATTAATAAATATAGATATCTTATAATTATCAATTAAAAACAAATATACAAAAAATATTCTACTCATTCAAATTGGACCAAGAAACAATTTTATATATATATATATATATATATATATATATATATATATATATATATATATATATATATATATATATATATATCAGAAATCATACATATACACATAACTAAAATCATAATAAACAAATAGTCATAAATGAAGAATACTAAAAAAAACAATAAAGCAAATGATATCTTAAAAATACATATACTAATTAAATTTCTCATGTAGGAAAGTTTAGTTAATAAATAGAACTCATAATTTCATAATGAAAAAAATAATAATATAAAGAAACTATTAGGATATTATACATAAGATAATATATTATATAAAACACATTTTAATTATTAAAAATATTAGTACGTTTTTTATAAAAATAATAAAAGGCTTATCTCTTTATACTTTTGATGAATTCAAAATTATTTAGTAAAAAATGATACTTCATTTAAATTTTTAGTAAATATAAAATGAGAAAACTAATCAAATATTATAATAAAAATGAATGTACGAAAAGAGGTGGATAAAGATAATTTTATAATTTTTATATTTCGAATTAGTTAACAAATAAAATATAAATAAATAACACTCAAGAAAATTATTGATAAATTTAGACGATTGAAGAATTTTAAACAGTATAACATAAGTATAAAAATATATATTTCCAGAATAAGAAAATATATACGTATGTTCTACTAGAAGAGAAGTAATATCAAAATATTAAGCCAATTGACAAATTAATAAAAAATCACATTCGTAAACGTATCGTACTAAGTACTTGCTAATTTAATAAAGAATACACAAGAACAATTTATTTGATTACTATAATGCTTTGTATCCTTCGATTTTGTATAAATTTTATTATATTTTAATGTATACTTCATTAAATAATAAAATAGTACAACTATTATTTATTAAAATAATATGATATATTAGATCATAATTTTATAAGATAACTATTCCGTCAAATTATTCACGCATCGCGCGGATTCTAACACTAGTATATTAGAAGAGGAATAGTTTCGACGAGTTTCGACATGCGTATTTAGTGTCTTTTTAAAAAAGCTTGAGGATAATTTAGTCATTTGGCCTCACTTTTATTATATCATACCTTTACGTGATTTTATTTGCCTACCCATAAGTCTTGTTACGCGGCGCCTTCCTGAGATTCCTTAGAAGGGCGATGTAAGGCTAGGCAACTGATGTCAGTGCAGTTGTTGTCCGCCAACTGAGGTCCCCTCCGTACGCTAGACGAGATTGTCAGTGCCGTACGGGAAAACCAATGTCAAGAGCAATTGAGAGAACAGAAATGAGAATTCAGAATGAAAGAAAGCTTGATTGCATTAATGAAAGCTATTACAGAAAAGCAACGCGGTGTCGAGGGGGAGAGACACCAGTACAGAGAATTGCTTGCTTGCTAGAAAGTTTTGATTGCTTGATCCCCCCTAATAGTACTTAAAAAAAATAATCCAAAGTTACAGGAGTAGACCTAATTAAGCTAGAGAAACATAATGGAAGTGCATGAAATAAAACTACTCTATATTTACAATGAAAATGACTTATTCTTCTATAAGGCAGCAGCAGGTCCGTTGTCAGCAGCAGTGTCTTTGGCATCACGGTCTGCGCGCGCGGTGCTGTTGGCTTCTGCCTGCGGCTTGGCGCTCGCGAGGGATATCGGTGGGGCGACAGAGGCACCTGCGCGCTTGTCACTTGGCGCGGCCAAGACCACGGGGCCGTCCGTGGTGCTAGGCATTGGGAGGTTTGCTAGGACGCCACGGGGCGCGCCCAAGGGGTCATGGGGCATGGCTGGAAAGCCGCCCATGACATTCTCCCCCACCTGAGTTGGCGACGTCCTCGGCGCCTTACTTGCAAAATAATCTTCAATGAGGCTCTTGTAGGCTTTGAGGTTTGTTCCCCTCTCCCAAGTATTCTCTTCTGCATCACAGCCCTGCCATTTCACCAAAAACTCTTGGTGATCTTTCATTGAGGCATGAATCACTCTGTCATCAAGGATAGCTTCAACACGCCTTTTCCCGGTTGAATTGGGACCTCGAATACTGGGTATTGTGAGCTGGCTCCTCGAAGGATCCTCCGTGTCTTCCCGAAAAGGTTTCAGGAGACTGACATGGAAGACAAGATGAATTTTCCACCAAGCTGGGGTATCCACCCGGTATGCAACCTTTCCAATACACTTTTCAATGGATAAGGGTCCAATGTATTTTTGCAATAGGCGAGGGTCATGGACCCCTGCAAATAAGTACCGCTTTGGAATTTTGACCATCACTTTGTCTCCTACTTGATATTCAACAAAGCGACGATTCTGATCAGCATGCCTCTTCATCCGCTTTTGGGCTTTGACAAGATAGCTCCGCACTATCTCTAAATTCCGCCTCCACTCTTTTGAGAAGCTGGCAGCTCGAGGAGATTTAGCCATGTTTGGTGCATTCACAGTGTGTGGGAGTAGCGGTTGCTGTCCGGTAACAATTTCAAAAGCGCTTTTGTTGGTACTAGAGCTCTTTTGTGAATTGAAACACAGTTGAGCAGCATCCAGAAGCTTCACCCAATTCTTCTGCGATCCGGTTACAAAGTGGCGGAGATATTCCTCCAACATACCATTGAACCGCTCCGTCTGGCCATCAGATTGCGGATGAAAACTTGAGCTGTGACTCAATTTTGACCCAAGGCACTTGAAGAGTTGGGTCCAAAAGTTGCTAGTGAAGCGTGAGTCGCGGTCACTAACAATGTCTTTGGGCAGGCCCCAATATTTAACGACATGAGAGAAGAAGAGTCGAGCTGTATCTTCTGCTGATATATATTGTGGGGCTGCAATAAAGGTGGCATACTTGGAAAACCGGTCCACCACAACCAAGATGGTTGTGAGATCTCCGACCTTGGGCAATCCGGTGATGAAATCCAGGGAAACGCTTTCCCAAGGTCTCTTTGGGACAGCGAGTGGTTCCAAGAGTCCCGCTTGTGTCAAGCGGTCCGACTTGTCCTTCTGGCATACTAGACAAGTCTTCACATACTGAGCGACATTATCGGCCATTTGAGGCCAATAATAGGTACGACGAAGTAACGCCATGGTGCGTTCTTCACCGGGATGGCCGGCCCACAGAGTATCATGACATTCTGCTAGAAGAGTCCTTCGCAAATCTCCTCCTTTAGGAACATAAAGTCGGTTCCCTTTTACTTTCAGAAAACCATCTTCCATGTAGAACTGGCGAGTCTTGCCCTGTCCTACCAAATCAACCAAATACTGAGCAGCAGGATCCGTGATGAGTAGATCCCGTATTTGGTCCTTGATGGATGTGGCTACTTCGCTCCCCCTTAGGGTGGCGAGTAGGCACACCGATGCTAGATCAACTCTCCGACTGAGCGCATCAGCAACATGATTGGTCTTTCCACTGCGATACTCCAAGTTGAAGTGGAATTCAGCTAGGAGTTCCTGCCACCTGGCCTGTCGACCGTTCAGCTTCGGCTGGGTCATGAAATGGCTAACAGCTGTGTTGTCTGTCTTGACCACGAACGGGGTTCCCAGCAGATAGTGCCTCCAGAGGCGCAAGCAGTGGACGACAGCCAATAATTCTTTCTCATGGGCGGCATAGCGCCGCTCTGCATCCTTCAGCTTCCGACTCTCGTACGCTACAGGGTGCCCTTCTTGTAGCAGGACTCCGCCGAGGGCATAGTCAGATGCATCTGTTTGTACCTCGAACGGCTTGGCCAAATCAGGAAGGGCCAAGACGGGACTACTAGACATAGCCGCTTTTAATGCGTTGAAGGCCTCTGCTCTCCTTGGTCCCCAATCCCAAGGTGTGACCTTTTTGAGGAGTTCTGTCAATGGCACTGCGATAAGTGAGTAGTTCTTCACAAACCGCCGGTAGAAGTTGCATAGGCCAAGGAACGCCCTCAAGGCGTGGACATCCTTAGGTGGCGGCCAATCTGTGATGGCCTGGATTTTCTGTTGGTCCATCTTGATGCGTCCTTCCTCGATGACATGTCCGAGGAAATCAATTTGCTTCTGAGCAAAGGAGCACTTGGATAACTTTGCATATAGTTCATGTTCCCGCAACCGAGCTAGGACCTTCCGCAAGTGTACTAGGTGTTCTTCCAATGTCTGGCTATATACCACAATGTCATCTAAGTAGACCACCACAAATTCGTCGATGTACTCTCGGAAGACTTGGTTCATGAGAGTGCAAAACGTAGCAGGGGCGTTGGTCAAGCCGAATGGCATGACCAGGAAGTCGTACGACCCATATCTTGTCACACAAGTCGTCTTGTGTTCATCACCCTCTGCAATCCGAACTTGCCAATAACCTGTCTTCAGATCTATCTTGGTGAACACCGTAGCACCACCCAGTCTATCAAACAAGTCCGCCATTAGGGGAATAGGGTACTTGTTCTTCACGGTGATTTTGTTTAGAGCTCGATAATCCACACAGAGTCGCAGGCTGCCATCATGTTTCTTTTGGAATAGAACAGGGGACCCATATGGGGACTTGGAGGGTACAATGATCCCTGTATCAAGCATTTCCGTCAATTGTCTCCGAAGCTCGGTGAGTTCGGGTTGTGACATTCTGTAAGGCGCCCGGGCAGGTGGCTTCGCGCCCGGCACCAACTCAATTTCATGGTCCACAGTGCGCCTAGGCGGGAGCCGCTTTGGCATGTCTTGTGGCATGACATCTTCAAACTCCAGTAGTAACTCCTTCACGGGTTCAGGAATGGGACCCGAGGAGCGTTCTATATCTTCAATGCAGAGGGTTGCCAGGAACGTAGGTTCATTCCTTTTGACCCCCTTCTTCAACTGCAAGGCCGAGATGTTCTCAACGGCCATCTTCATGGGCAGGCACGGGATAATGCAGGGCTTGGCCCTATTGGTACCCATCATCAGTAGCATGTCTGCAAATGGTACAGGCATGGTGTTGGTTTGCCTTAGGAATTCCAGCCCAACAATCAACTCGAAGTCATCTATGATCACCACTCGCAGGTTGAATTTTCCTTCGTAAGGCCCAAGCTTCACCGGTACTTCTTTAGCTATTCCACCCACTGGCTGGGGAGGTGAGTTGATAGCCTTGACGCTACCTTTACCTTTCCCTACAACTAGTCCAAGGCGCTCCACCTGAGTCGAGGCTAAGTAGTTGTGGGTAGCACCCGTGTCTATCATAGCCCGAATGGGCTTGCCATTCACCTTCATCTCGACGAACATTAAGGTCCTCTCTTGTTTAAGAGGAGTCTCTTCATTCGCCTTCTTTTTCCCTTTCCTGGTGACGGGACATGAGTCCTTCTTCTTACGAATACCAGCACTGGTCTCCGCTAGTGCCTCAGAAATGGAACCCACAATTGCATTGAAGGCACCTACTGGTTCAGTCTGGTCCGCATCGTCTGAGTCGTCATCAGTCCCATCATCAATAGCCTGATGGGCATTCATCTGTGCATGTGGGCACTCATTGTTCCAATGTGGACCGCCGCAATGACGGCATCCTGAAGGAGGCTTTCTCGCCCGATCATTGTTGTTTGACGCAGCACTGTTGCTGCCGGAGGAAGGAGCTCTAGATTTGTTTGAGTTCCGATCTCCCCCATTTTTGCTAGGACCACCACTGCTGGGCTGGCCCCCTTTGAACCCTGCTCGGGCAGGCGGCTGAGGCCTGTCCCTTCGAGCTTCCATTTGATAGTCCCCAAGGCATTCAGCTGCTTGGATTGCCTTGGGAAGGGAATCTACCCTTTGTCTCTGTAGCTCCACGCGGGCATAAGGTTTCAACCCTTCCATGAAGGTGAAGAGTTTGTCCTTATCCCCCATGTCGCGTATGCTGAGCATGAGTGCGGAGAATTCTCGCACGTAGTCCCGCACTGATTTTGTCTGGCGGAGCTCCCGTAGTTTTCTCCTTGCATTATATTCAACATTCTCGGGGAAGAACTGCAGGCGTATAGCTGCCTTCAGTTCGGCCCATGTCTCGAGAGCATCTTCACCGGCCTTGATGGCTTCGTACTTCACACGCCACCAGAGTTTAGCATCACCCTGAAGATACATGGCAGCAGTTGCTACCTTCTTAGCTTCCTCCAGATCCCCAACAGCATCGAAATACTGTTCGACGTCAAAGATGAAGTTTTCCACTTCCTTGGCATTCCTAGCTCCACTGTATGGCTTTGGCTCAGGAATTTTCAGCTTCTTTGTCGCGGAAGCGGAGTTCACAGCACCTCCGATTTGGTTTCCACCTCCTCGGAGTAGGCCCTGTAAAGCAGCGTTGACAACATTGAGTTGGTCTGTCAATTTGTCAATGGTTTGTTGCATGGCAGTCACCTTTTCTGCCTCTTGTGCCTTGTGGGCTAAATCCTCGGTGCGCTCCTGTTGGAGCCCCTCGAATTTCTCAAAGATTTCGGCTGCCTCTATGGCTGCCGTCTGTCGGTCTCCCTCGGAGTCGCGACTGATGTTTTCAACGTCAACTTCGACCTGAAGCACCCTGCGGTCCAGGTCGTCCAACCTTTGCAGTAGGCTGGTTCTTAGTTCAGGCACCGTATCCACAATATGCCGCAATACCTCAACCGTCCCTTCGAGGGCCGCAATGCGGTCCCCATGATTCACCATGGTCAGAAATGGTGGTATGTCAATACGTTCCCTCGTCCGATGTCGAGCCTAGGCTCTGATACCAACTGTTACGCGGCGCCTTCCTGAGATTCCTTGGAAGGGCGACGTAAGGCTAGGCAACTGATGTCAGTGCAGTTGCTGTCCGCCAACTGAGGTCCCCTCCGTACGCTAGACGAGATTGTCAGTGCCGTACGGGAAAACCAATGTCAAGAGCAATTGAGAGAACAAAAATGAGAATTCAGAATGAAAGAAAGCTTGATTGCATTAATGAAAGCTATTACAGAAAAGCAACGCGGTGTCGAGGGGGAGAGACACCAGTACAGAGAATTGCTTGCTTGCTAGAAAGTTTTGATTGCTTGATCCCCCTAATAGTACTTAAAAAAAATAATCCAAAGTTACAAGACTAGACTTGACTAAGCTAGAGAAACATAATGGAAGTACATGAAATAAAACTACTCTATATTTACAATGAAAATGACTTAGTTTTCTATAAGGCAGCAGCAGGTCCGTTGTCAGCAGCAGTGTCTTTGGCATCACGGTCTGCGCGCGCGGCGTTGTCTGCGCGCACGGCGCTGTTGGCTTCTGCCTGCGGCTTGGCGCTCGCGAGGGATATCGATGGGGCGACAGAGGCACCTGCGCGCTTGTCACTTGGCGCGGCCAAGACCACGGGGCCGTCCGTGGCGCTAGGCATTGGGAGGTTTGCTAGGACGCCACGGGGCGCGCCCAAGGGGTCATGGGGCAAGGCTGGAAAGCCGCCCATGACAGTCTACGTGTAACATGTCTTCTCTTTAACAATCTTAATTCCCGTTTCTCTTTCTTTCTACCCCAATATCCCAATCTGAAATTTGCTACGTCCACAGAGAAAAAGTACAACAATAATTCATCATAATCAAAGCGTAACACCAAGAAATGGCGAAAACCAGGTGATAATCCCTTTTTGACTTGAAATTTGAGTTTCATCTTAAGTCTTTCTGCTGGATTATTGCCCTATTCCAGCTTTTCTCCTTAATTTTTTCTTCACTCTGGCCATTAGCTGTACTTGATTTCTACATTTTTTTCATTTGCTCTTTGGTTTTGGGGTTTATTACATATTTGAATTCTTCTTATTTTGGACTATTTTGATGGTTGTGTGAAATTGATGAAGGATTGTTGTGATTACTTTCTCCTAATTGTTTTGGGATGGCTAATTCAAATTGCACTTTCATATATTTCCTTCAAATTGCATGCCATATGTTTGACCAATTGACTGAATGACATTGGAACCTTTGATCTAACAACTAAATTGGCTTAAAACTGTTTTCAGTCGATATATATTGCAATACATGTTTTAATTTATATTTCTACTATATATAGATATATAGTAATACATATTATAATATATTATATTATTATATTATAAGTGTAAAGCCCAATGTAGGCTATTCGTCTATGTAGATTTTTCATTTCTTTCATGGAAGCATGGGTTTGATTGTCTAGTGTTGTTGCCTGTTTTCGTACAATTGAGAGTAGAAGTAGATATGGATCCTACAGGTCATTTGGGTAACAAGTAAATTTCTCTATTGGTTTAAGTTAATTATAACTATCAGTGAATAATTCTGCAAAGGTAAAGTTGGTTACACCTGAAGTTTATATATATACCAATTCACACTAACTTCTAACGTTTAAGCGAAAATCAAGGTGAGAATATGTATGAATTACTATGATTAATTAAATAATAGATGTATATGAATTCATTAATCTTGTGGAAATAGTAAGTGTCCGTAAGTTTTTTCTTTTTGGCCGTGTGATTCCTTAAACAAGGTATATGTCAATAGGATTATAATTAACTTCGTTCTACCAGTGGTCTCATATTACAAGTTCTATGCACCAAATACAAATATAATGAACTGCATTTGTCTACAGACTATGTTGGTGGGTTATGCTTTCTTCTGCAAAGGCTCTTTCTATAATTTGAGATAGCGACGATGTAATAATTTATGGAAATGGTTCCTATTGAACTTCTGACGGTACGGTCTTTATGTTATCATCTTTATGCAAAACCTTGAAGATGTTAGACATGCTTCAGACAACTAACTATATACATTTAGAAGATCTTGAGTCTTGACCCGTAGCATGTAATATAAAATGATTCTTGTACATTACAAATTACACATTTGATTGCATGCTAGTAGATCAATGTAGAGCTGTTACTCTTGAATCAATAATAGTGGAGTCACTTTCGTCAAAATCAGAATAATCATGAACCTCAATCAGAACCTATAGTTCATTACTAATTGATCGAGAAGTCTAAATTTTTCTTTTTTGAAGTTAAAAAGCTTGCATCTCTAACTGAAATATTGATGTTGTTATTTCGAAAATTTTAATGAATTCAGGAATCTTCGGTTAGTTTGTACATACATAGTGGTAGTATATATAGTTGCAATGGATTCAAGTATTAAACTGAATATCACATGCACACAAGATTACAAATGAGTTTCTCTGTGTATAACAAATATGCAGAAAACTTTTCTCTCATACATATGCTTGAACATATAGAAGAACAAATGTTCAGATTTTAATGTAATTGTAGGGCCAAAATTTTTGACGATTATTATTGCATACATAGCAAGGAATACAGGTCCAACAGGCTATCTTTTATTTGTGTCACGACCCAAATCCCCATGTCGTGATGGCGCCTAACGTGAAACTAGGCAAGCCGACTCATTTATCAAAACAACCCGATATTTCAAAATAAAGATTTCTTTAAGCTATTTAATTAATAAAACTTCAGAAGATAAATCTGAATAACAAAGTACGGAAGAAAAATTCGACATCGGGGTGTCACTAGTCATGAGCATCTATTAAGGACTGTCCGATAAAACTAAGACTAATATAGTCTGGAAAACAACTAATAATATCTAAAGGAAGATAGGAGGGAGAAGAGCAAGGCTGCGATCGCCATGCAGCTACCTTGCTGACTCCAACAGATCCGCGGCGGATGAAATCAACGCTCGCTAGCACGTCCAGCAACCCCTGGATCTGCACACAAGGTGTAGGGAGTAATGTGAGTACGCCAACTCAGTAAGTAACAAAGGTAAATAAAGACTGAGCAGTAGGAAACATATAAAATCCACATCATGAAATCTCAGTAAGTACAACATGCTTTCAAATTAGTATATGAATCAAATCATCTCGTTTAAAATCTAGATTTCGGTAAAAACATTTGAAGATATTTTTCATCAGTTCAACAGAGACTCAATGCAAATGAGAGTAAAAGTGATGAACATCATAAACAACCCCTCAGTCACAACATCGCTCAGAATCAGCCCCTCGGGCAAACCTCATAGTCACTCGTATACGGCTCCTTGGGCATATCTCATATCACTCACTCAGGGTACCGCGCTCACTGGGGGTGTGCAGACTCCCGAGAGGCTCCTACAGCCCAAGCGCTATAATTCGCACGGACAACTCACGTGCTGCACGGATAACTCACGTGCTGCACGGACAACTCACGTGCTATAGTATCAATATCATAATCCGCACGGATAACTCACGTGCTGCACGGACAACTCACGTGCTATACTCTCAATATCCTCACAATTACAGGCCCTCGACCTCACTCAGTCATAAACCTCTCAAGCCACTCGGGCTATCAGCAAAAAAAATAGGATGCTCAGCCAAAATAACATTTTATATTCATCAAAACGGTATAATAAAGACTGAGTTATAAAATCAGTAAACATAGCATGACCGAGTATAGATTTTCAGTTAAAAATAGTGAGAGGATAATAAGAAAAGGCCCCTAAGGGTCCAAACAGCTTTGGCACGAGGCCCAAATATGGCATTCAGCCCAATTTATAGAAATTCTTTCTAAATCACATAAGTATCATATAATTTCAGTCAAATATGCAACTTAATAGTTGCTACGGGACAGACCAAGTCACAATCCCCAACAGTGCACGCCCACACGCCCGTCACCTAACATGTGCATCACCTCAAAGTAGTAAAACGATGTGCAATCCGGGGTTTCATACCCTCAGGATGAGATTTACAATCATTACTTACCTCAACCCCGTCAAATTCCTACTCCGTGATGCTCTTGCCTCTCGAACCGGCCTCCAAATGCCTCGAATCTAGCCACAAACAATTCGATACAGTCAACATGAGCTAAAGGAATCAATCCCATAAGAAAATGCTAAGCTTTAGATCAAAAGTAAAAAAGTCAACTCAAAAGCCGAGCCCGGGCCACGTCTCGGAATTCGTCAAAAGTCGCAAAATCCGACAACCCATTCGATTATAAGACTAACCATACTAGTTTCACTCAATTCCGACCTCAAATGGGCTTTCAATTCCCAAAAATTCATTTTTATGAGACTCCACCACTTTTCCCCAAATTCCACCCCAAATCACGAATCAAATGATGAATTTAGTGATATATTCATGAATATTAGCCAAAACCGAGTTAGAATTACTTACCCAAATGATTTCCTTGAAAAACTCTCGGAATTTCGTCTCAAATCGAGCTCCCAAAGTTCAAGATGTGAAATAAAACCCTAAACCTTGCTTATATAGTGCCCTCTAAACCTCCACTTCGCGGTCCGCATAATTCCATCGCGGCCGCACTCTTCTCGCCGCGGTCCGCGTAAATCCTGCCGCGGCCGTGGGCCCTGTGCCTTACCTCCCGCGGTCCGCATAAGATACACCGCGGCCAAATTCCTTCTTCCGCGGCCCACGAAATTCCCACTGCGGCCGCATTATACCACCGCGGTCCGCACCAATTTTACGCGGTCCGCACCAATTTTACGCGGTCCGCACTTCCTACACCAGACACAACTAACACCAGAAATCTGCAACTTTTAAAGTCAAGATTTGATCCATTAACCACCCGAAACTCACCCGTGACCCTCGGGACCTCAACCAAACATTCCAACACATCCCATAACATCATTCAAACTTAATTGAGCCTTCGAATCACTCGAAATAACATCAAAACGCCAAATTAACCTCGGATTCAAGCCTAAGAACATCTAAAGTTCCAAATTCCGCAAACGATGCCGAAACCTATCAAATCACCTCTGAATGACCTGAAATTTTGCACACACGTCACAAATGACACTACAGACCTACTCCAATTTCCGAAATTCCATCCCGGCCCTGATATAAAAATTTTCACTGCCGACCGAGAATCGCCAAATTTCCAATTTCGCCAATTCAAGCTTAATTCTACCACGGACCTCAAAATCACATTCCGGACGTGCTCCCAAGTCCAAAATCACCTAACGGAGCTAACCGAACCATCAGAATTCACATCCGAGATCGTTCACACATAAGTCAACATCTGGTTGACTTTTCCAACTTAAGCCTTCTCAAAAGAGACTAAGTGTCGCAATTCACTCCAAAACCACTCCGAACCCGAACCAACCAAGACGATATGATGAAATACAGCTGAGGAACACATAAGGAAGAAGAAATGGAGGAAACGGGGCTATAACTCATGAAACGACCGGGCGGGTCGTTACAATTTGTTCTTTTCGAGAAATAGAGAGTACAAATTATAGATATCCAACAACAATCTCCGGTAAGAACATTAAATGTTTATATGTACCGTTCTGAATTTTTAAGTGCTTTTTCTGATCACGAAAAATAAATATTTGGCATTCTTGAAAAAGGGCCAAGTATTTTACATAGAAGTTGAACTCGCACTACAAAACGAGAACCGACAATACTGTATCTTAGCATGTTTAGATGCAAATAGCACTTCACAAGAACTTTTCACAGAGAAAATTCTACTACTCTAACTGTCATCAAACTACCCAACTTATTCCTAGGTATAAATGCTACAAGATTCTTCCACGCAACTATTAACAATTGACTATTATCTATTTTTCATCTATTCAACTAAGCATTTTTCTATTTTATAGTAGATGCCAATATGAAGTCACTATCACAGGCAAGAGCGGTTCTGCAACAACAATTATTTCAAACGAGCATGCAGAAAAAGTATTACTTCTCACTTTAGAAGAGATTTATGATATCAAAGTACATATTACTGTTGACTACGAAAAGCCACAATAGGTACTTGTCGCGAGATGATTCTTCTGATATGTAAATAACCAATCTTATCCTCCTAGAAGCAACTATTGACCTTTGTGAACGTGCAAAAGCATCTGATGGGGAAAATATTCAACATACATTCAGATGAAAAAGTTGTTTAACGAAAAACCATGATGCGGTGCCAGGGAAGCTAGTTATTTTATCTCTCATAGACAAAGGCAATCTGTTTACCTCACAAATGCCATCCACCATCATGGACGTTGCAGAAGGAAGCAAACATAAAATTAAACAAATTGGCAGAGGAAGGAAAACACCAACACACAACCAGCAAAAGCAATACTTCCTACAACAAAAGTAATATGGAAATGAAAATTCCTCCTTTAAAAAAGTGCTGAAAGGTATTTGAACTTTTTATTTCTTGTAGATTTAATATGAGATTCAATTATTTGAAAAAGCCAAAAAAATGGAATGACTACAATTTGTTGGTACTTTTGCCAGTAAAGGATCTTTTGCTACTATTATGGGATGTGACTGAAGTCACTTTTGCTGATGTTTTTGAATGCGATTAAGTCCATTTTTGCTGTTGCTTTCTGGGTGCTCCTTCAGTATTCTGCTGTGATATTAGGCCAGTTTAATTGATTACAAATAAAACTCTTCATTACTTTTAACCTCTAAACCAACATCTACAAAAAGTCATCTTGTGTGCCCCATTTTCTCCTAGCTATATCTCTATAAAAAATGACAGCTATTTGCTGATGTTTGGATATGATTACAATTGATTTGGTTACAACTTTAAACATAAACCTTTTGCGAGCTAGAAAGGTTAATTGTTGAAAATTTTGGATGTTTAGTATTTTGGCTGAAGAAATCATAAATATACAGTAGTGATCCAGAGAATTTGGTTGAATTAGTGTGTCATGTTTGTGCTTTTGACCTGTGTGTTTTAATGTAATGACTCGACCGGTCATTTTGAGCATTTGCACTTGACTCGGTAGTATGGGGGCACGAGTAGCTCTGTATGATGTGTTAGGACTTGTTTGCAAAATTTGAGTTCATTCCGAGTTGATTTGATATATTTCGGCGCGAGTTTTGGAAGTCAAAAATTCATTAAGTTTGCTTTGAGGTACGTTTCATCGTTTTGATGTTGTTATACAGGATTTGAGGCCTCGAGTAGGTCCGTATTATAATAAGGGACTTGTTGGTATGTTCGTACGGGGTGCCGAGGGGCTCGGGTGAGTTTCGGATAGGTTTGAGTTGTGTTGCGCTCGTTTTTCTTATGTTCCGACGTCGTTTCTTTAAGCATAAATGGTACCACATTAAGCAAATGAGCTCCAATTTCTATTTTGATTGAAGCATTAGATCCGTATTGTAATTACGGAGGCATAGAAAAAAGAATCGTCGAATTTGGTCATCGTATGAGGATTTTATGGAAAGTTTTACTAAGAATTGGGTTGCTAGATTTTTTTCAGATTAATTACTAAATTGCCACTGCCTCGTATTTTAAAATCTGCACTATTTTCAAATATTAAAACCAACATATCTCCTTCATTATAAGGTCAAATGGAGTGATTCAAAAGCCTATCTTGACTGAAATTTCACAAGGAATCCATTGGAGGTATCAAAGCAAGTTCGGGGTCATTTGGCACGCAAAACGAGGCAGAACAGCTGGGCAAAATTACTTAATATATATGGTAGGTTTGTTTATTTGGTCATATTTTGAGTTGGGGACCTTGGATTTGGACAATTTTTTGAGGTGATTTTCACCATATGGATTGGGGTAAGTGTTCTATACTCAATTTTGGTTATATTTCATGAATCCATCTTCGTTTTTGGCATTGAGGCGATTTTCACCATATGGATTGGGGTAAGTGTTCTATACTCGATTTTGGTTATATTTCATGTATCCATTTTCGTTTTTGGCATTTGATTGATGATTTCAAAGTAAAATTTGGGGGTTTTGTCTAAAATTTCATAAAGTGAATTTTGGAGTTTTGAACACCGATTTAGAGTCGGATTTGAGTGAAACTAGTATGGTTGGACTCGTAATTGAAAGGGTTATCGGATTTTGTAAATTTTGTCGGGTTCTGAGGTGCGGGCCCGGGTTGGGCTTTTTGGTCGATTTTGGGCTTTTGATTAAAGATTCGACCTTTTTCGATTGGGATTGGTTCCTTTAGTATTGTTTGATGTATTTGAATTTGTCTTTTGGTTAGTTTTGAGTCGTTCAGAGGTCGGAACGCGCGTGATGGAATTTTTGGAGCATCGCTTGGCTTGCTCGGTAGTGGAATCGGCTTGTTCAAGATAAGTAACTCTTTTAAACTTAGTGCTGAGGGTATGAAACTCCGAATTATGTGATGTGATTGGTGTTGAGGTGATGCACATGCTAGGTGACGGGCATGTGGGCGTGCACCCTGTGAATTGTGACTCCGTTGTTTTCCTAGCATTGTTTAGTGGCCCTAGTCTGTTGATATCTGTGTTTTCACCATGTGATTAATTAATTGAGCTATCAATCATGCTAGATATCATGTTTAGGCTTTATGCTGATATTGTTGGAGCCATAGTGGTCGTTTCTTGTTGTCACTTCTCAGTCACATTCATGCATTCATATCATATCTCAGTCTCCACTGTTATTTATTGATACATCATATCATTGTTGTCGGGCTAGTATCATGACATTGAGGGCCGGAGAGACTGGAGAGATTGATGACTGAGTGAGGCTAAGGGCCTGATTGTGAAGATATTTATGGGATCGGGCTGCACGCTGCAGCATGTTCTATTGATTTATGCCTGAGTGAGGCCGAGGGCCTGATTGTGAGGATATTTATGGGATCGGGCTACACGCTACAACATGTTCTATTGATCTATGCTTGAGTGAGACCGAGGGCCTGATTATGAGGATATTTATGGGATCGGGCTGCACGCTGCAGCATATTTTATTGATTTATGCATAAGTGAGGCCGAGCGCCTGATTGTTATGCCATGATTGGCTTGTTATAGCGCTTGGGCTGAAGGAGCCTCTCCGGAGTCTGCACAACCCCAGTGAGCGCAGGTACCTACTGAGTGTGAGTGCCGAGTGATTGGGAGGACTAAGTGGCGTTGAGGACTGAGTGTCTGGGAGGACTGAGTACCTGTGAGCACTGAGTGATTGGGAGGACTGAGTGAATTGATACTCTGAGAGTACGTGTATGGTTTTGCTACTGAGTCGCATTGCATTTGACATGTACATGACATACAGGTATAGATATGCATTTTTTCTCATGATGTACGGTATCACGTCATTCATGACTTTTTTACACACATTGATATGTGGGCATAGAGAGGTATTTCACACATGCTATCTGGAAGAAATGAAACATCATATTTACTATTGAAAGGATTTTTCAAAAAACTCATAGTTTTCAAACTTGTATTTTCGACGATTTCGGTAAAAGAGTTGATTTTTCACTGATATACTTGAAAGGCGGAACTACTTTGCGGAAAAACTATGAAAAAGCCAAGCATTTTATCTCTGAATTACTTCCTTATTTATATGTTGTACATTGTTATGAACTGCTATTGGATATTGGTGTTGGACCCGACCTATGTTCCAGCTCGTCAATTCTTTCAACGTACGTTTAGGTTTGTTACCTATTGAGTACATGGGGTCGGTTGTACTCATACTACACTTCCAGCACATTGCGTGCAAATTCTGTATGCCGATGTTGCTGTGTTCAAGGGGAGCTGAATTGGAAGATGTACTTGCGTCCCTGTTGCAGCTGCCTCTTGTTCATGGTATCCTTAGAATTATAAAACTCTGTTTAAGTATGTTTCAAATAGATGATGTATTTACTTCATGTCAGCTTTGTAAACTATATTCTTAGAAGCTCGTGAATTGTGTATAAGATTTAGATAATTTCTTTGATTAATTATCCTGTTAATGTCATTGAAACTGGATAGATATTTGTTGGCTTACCTAGAGGGTTGGGTTAGGTGCCATCACGACTGATTGATTTTGGGTCGTGATAGATTGGTATCAGAGCTCTAGGTTCATAGGTTCTACAAGTCATGAGCAAGTGTCTAGTAGAGTCTTGCGAATCAGTATGATGACGTCCATAACTATCTTTGAGAGGCTACTAGGCATTTAGGATATACTTCCCATCTTTCTTTCCTTATCGTGCGGCAATGATTCAGCTTTAAGCGTAATCTTTTGAACTCCTTCCACGTATTTGTATGCACACTTGAGCACTCGGTATCAGATGTGCATCGACGGCCTGTGATTTCCTGGATGAGGTGCGGGATGTGATTTTTGTGTGTTGATGATCGGCCAGTCTGGAGGACTTGAGGCCGGGTTTTGATTGTAGATTGAGCTCAGAGATGTTGATTGTGTGAGCACGTGCATTGCATTTATATGTCCCGTAGTGTCCCTATTAGTGGGATTTGTGGCTGGATGGCTACGTGATGGGTATGATGTGGATGCGAGATGTGTTCATATGGGTTGAATTTGACAAAAAAGAGTTTGATTGAGATGTAAATTGGGTGCTTGATTTCTGCCTTGATGTGATATAGTATCGAGTTATGAGCATATTGGAGGATCTTTCATGTTGTTTAATTGTAGAACGAATTGGATTCTCATGTCTGTTGATGAGTTCAGAATCAGGAAGATTAAGTAATTGCGTAGTATTTGTGATTGTGGAAGGGCATGGAAAGATATCGGTTTGAGGTTAAGCAGGTGGGTTATCTCCTGCGGGGTTTCCGAAGGTTGTGTCATCCCTATGTTATTTTGTAGCGAGTTCTCTTTTACCAGTGAATTATACGTGTTGCAATTTGAGTTTGGATCATTATGAGAGTTGGCTTGACTGTTACAAGGGTGAATGCGAGAATTTATAGATGATCTGAGATATTAGATGGTTTGTATTACATGAGCTTATGAAGGATTTAGTTGGATTTCAATGCGGGAGTGTGGCAGCAATAGAGTAAGGGTACTGTAAGTTATCAGATGCTTTATTCCTTGGCTTTGTGCCAAGTGGGGAAGTCTGTTATTGACGGCTTGATTGTACAGTTATGTGTTGTATTGGGTTCATTTTGAGGTATATTGGTGAATTAGTTATGGCTTACAGAGGTTGAGGTTGAGGTTGAGGATGACTCGAGTAAGGGAATTTCTGGATACGGGTACTATTACACTCTATGGGTATATGGAAATCATGGAATGATTGAGTGGTTATTCGTGAAGGATGTAGTGTTCATGGAGTAGAAATTTGCTCGGTTGCTTAGAGGTGTGAATTACTTCTTAGGGTCTTGGGGTGCATATGAGGCACGGGCCACTCAGTTCGTTTAGTCGTTTTGATTGAGATTTGGGCAGAATGGAAGGCACTCGAGAATGGTTCCAATGGATTCAAGATTTAAACGTTGCAATTCAAAGTTTTGCGGATTTGTATATGGCTAAAATATGAGATTTAAGTTGGATGGTGTTGAGGATTGTGGCATTTCTATACGATTATGGATTTTATATTTCAGTAACAAGAAGGTGAAGGAGAAAGTTTTAGGTTCACATAAGGTCTCTTCAGAGTGGGTGTCTTGATTGTGGTGCTTTAGGTACTTAAGAGGGTATTCAGCGGCTTATGGGCCTTAGGGCGGTGTGGTTTTATGCTAGGGTCTCGTGTGGTGAGATTTGGTTGCGGATTGTGGTATTATGGCAAGGAGAAGTATCAATTTGAAGGAAATCTAGAAGGAACTCGAAGAATTAGGACAGTGTGGTAACGGGTTGGATCAGCATGGTAACGGATGTGATTGGCTCTTTTAGTTCTTATGAGGTAGTGAGTTCCTGCAGGTATTTTGTGGTGATACTCTTGGGTTTTGACGACCTGCGTGGCTTGGTTGAGTTAGAGCGATTTAGTTCTGTCGGCTTGGTTATGTGCAAATGGGCTTCAAAGAGTTCTCAATGGTTTCTGCCACGGGTCGATGTGTATATTTCCTATTGATGTGCGGGACATGATGCGTACAGTGATTTTCTCCTGAGTGGGATCAAATGAAAAGTTCTAGGCTGATTGAGTGAGTAGTTGCTTATGACTCAGAGCGGATTATGAAGTTCTCGTATTTTTCATATAATGGCATGGTATGTGCAGTGTGTTGTGTGGGATTAAGATTGGCATGTGCAAGGTCATGGTTCAGTTTTAAAGGGAAGGTCATGAATCCTTAAGCAGCATGGGGTTTCAGAGGACTAGATAAATGATATTACTATAAGATATGGCTTGATGAGAGTGTAAATTTCAGAAGGGGCACTGTGTTTTGATTTATGGATACTTCATTGGTATTGCGACACTCGCATGGTTGATCGATTGCTGATATTCAGATTTTCTATGTGGCACAGAAGTATTATATTAGTATTCCTCGTGGGATGATCATGTATGAGAGATGTGTTAGACATTCGAGCTGTGTAGTTGCGATCAGATAAGGTGATTCGTGTGTTCTATGAATTTGGAGAGCGGGAGCTCTCAGAATAGATTGTTTTGTGGTTGTGGACTCTGAAGATGTGGCCAAAGCTAGACTGATGATAGTATGCTTTATGGTTCAGTCATTGTGGACTTTCGGAGTGTTATGTATCTATTTTTCGGTGACCAGAGTTGGTTTAGGGTCCATTGGTAGGCCCAATGAGGATGTGTGTTCTACACCGGGTCGGAATGGTTGGCTCCATACTGCTATTGTTGAGGGATGTGCCATTCGGTTATTGTTGAGCTTATTTTTGTACCAAAATGGTCTGTGAGTTACTCTTCTATGCTACGAGGAGTTGTGATTCGTTGGTTATATACACACACGGTGCGGTTTTATTCGGACTTTATAGCGGAATTTGAGCGAGATGGGTATTTGGGTGTTGAATCATTGATTACGCATTGATTAAGTTCATTCCGGACTATGGTATTGAGTTATTTGCTTCAGTGGGTATGGTCGTGCACCTTTGGTACTAGACGTCAAATTGCGTGTGGTTGTTGATTTTGAGCATTGTGACTTGAGGTATTTCATGTGGGCCAGTGTTTCGATGGGGTCGCGCATTGCAACGAAGTTATGTTGGGATATGATCATTTGTGTTAGATTCGTGTGTTTTGGTTCTACGGCGTGTGATGGGTTCTTAACATTGTGTTGTGATGGTACTTGTTGAGCTTACTGTACGGTTCTCTCATTGGAGTCATTTTCTATGTTTGAGTACGTTTGAATTATTGCGTATTGGTGCAAAGATTGCACGATTTGTGTCTCCGGGTAGTATTGGTGAGGCATGTCAGTAGAGTAGCTTGTATTTGATAAGATGAGGTCGTCGGACCTAGAATGGGTGCTATCGTATTTGATTGCGGTATATTTGTAAGGATATGTCGCTGATCGGCTTAGAAATTGGCTATAGTTCTTGTCGAAGGAGGGTGAGCTCCATGACTTGTTGATCTGATGAATGATTATGAGTGTTTCCTTCATCATCTGCAGTACACAAAGGCTTTAGAACGAGGTTTTGTTGACATGAGTTTTATTACCGGTATTAGGTTGTTTTGAGCAGCTACTAAGATTAGAAATTTTGCTACGAGTATGCGAGTCGTGTGGTATGTCGGGTGATTACATCTTGGGTTGTGGTTATGGCTTGATACAGCTTGTTCAGACTAATACAGTACGTAGATGCGAAGTTTAGGTCTTGTAGTAAATTCTGGATGTTGAAAATTAGATTTTGTGGTTTACGGACTAAGGTTGAAGTAATGATCTTCAGTTATGTCGTGTTGTCAGGCCTATATGGTATAGGGTGACGTGGGATCACCCCCGGGTATGTGCATGGTAAGGTTACACGGCGGTTTGACGGCTTAGGAACAACTCTTGGCACGTTCGAGGACGAATATATGTTTAAGTGGGGGAGAATGTAACGATCCGACCGGTCATTTTGAGCATTTGTACTTCACTCGATAGTTTGGGGGCACGAGTAGCTCCGTATGATGTATTAGGACTTGTGTGCAAAATTTGAGTTCATTCCGAGTTGATTTGATATGTTTCGGCGCGAGTTTTGGAAGCCAAAAGTTCGAAAGTTCATTAAGTTTGATTTGAGGTGCGTTTCGTCATTTCAATGTTGTTATACATGATTTGAGGCCTCGAGTAGGTCCTTATTACATTATGTGACTTGTTGGTATATTTGTATGGGGCGCCGAGGGCTCGGGTGAGTTTCGGATATGTTTGGGCTGTATTGCGCTCGTTTTTCTTATGTTCCGACGTCGTTTCTTCAAGCATAAATGGTACCACATTAAGCAAATGAGCTCCAATTTCTGTTTTGACTGAAGCATTAGATCCGTATTGTAATTACGGAGGCATAGAAAAAAGAATCGTCGAATTTGGACATCGTATGAGGATTTTATGGAAAGTTTTACTAAGAATTGGGTTGCCAGATTTTTTTCAGATTAATTATTAAATTGCCACTGCTTCGTATTTAAAAATCTGCACTATTTCCAAATATTGAAACCAACATATCTCCTTCATTATAAGGTCAAATGGATTGATTCAAAAGCCTGTCTTAACTGAAATTTCACAAGGAATCCATTTGAGGCATCAAACGCAAGTTTTGGGATTGTTTCGCATGCAAAACGAGGCAAACAGCTGGGCAAAATTACTTAATATAGGAAGGTTTGTTCATCTGGTCATACTTTGAGTTGGGGAGCTCGGATTTGGACAATTTTTGGAGGCGATTTTCACTATATGGATTGGGTGAGTGTTCTATACTCGATTTTGGTTATATTTCATGAATCCATCTTCGTTTTGGCAGTTGATTGATGATTTTAAAGTGAAATTTGGGGGATTTGTCTAAAATTTCATAAAGTGAATTTTGGAGATTTGAACATCGATTTGGTGTCAGATTTGAGTGAAACTAGTATGGTTGGACTCGTAATTGAATGGGTTATTCGATTTTGTAAATTTTGTCGGGTTCCGATGTGCGGGCCTAGGTTGGGCTTTTTGGCCGATTTTGGGTTTTTGATTAAAGATTCGACCTTTTCCGATTGGGATTGGTTCCTTTAGTATTATTTGATGTATTTGATTTGTCTTTTGGTTAGTTTTGAGACGTTCAGAGGTCGGAACGCACGTGATGGCATTTTTGGAGCATCGCTTGGCTTGCTCGGTAGTGGAATCAGCTTGTTCAAGATAAGTAACTCTTTTAAACATAGTGCTGAGGGTATGAAACTCCGAATTATATGATGTGATTGGTGTTAAGGTGATGCACATGCTAGGTGACGGACGTGTGCGCGTGTACTTGTGAATTGTGACTCTGTTGTTTCCCTAGCACTGTTTAGTGGCCCTAGTCTGTTGATATCTATGTTTTCACCATGTGATTAATTAATTGAGCTGTCAATCATGCTAGATATCATGTTTAGGATTTATGCTGATATTGTTAGGATCCATAGTGGTCGTTTCTTGCTGTCACCTCTCAGTCATATTCATGCATTCATATCATATCTCGGTCTCAGTTGTTATTTATTGATACATCATATCATTGTTGTCGGGCTAGTTTCATGACATTGAGGGCCCGAGAGACTGGAGAGATTGATGACTGAGTGAGGCCGAGGGCTTGATTGTGAGGATATTAATGGGATCGGGCTGCATGTTGCAGCATGTGCTATTGATTTATGCCTAAGTGAGGCCGAGGGCCTGATTGTGAGGATATTTGTGGGATCGGGCTACACGCCGCAGCATGTTCTTCTAATTTATGCCTGAGTGAGGCTGAGGGCCTGATTGTGAGGATATTTATGGGATCGGGCTACACGCTGCAGCATGTTTTATTGATTTATGCATGAGTAAGGCCGAAGGCCAGATTGTTATGTAATGATTGGCTTGTTATAGCGCTTGGGCTGAAGGAGCCCCTCCGGAGTCTGCACACCCCCAGTGAGCGTAGGTACCTACTGAGTGCGAGTGCCGAGTGATTGGGAGGACTGAGTGGCTGTGAGGACTGAGTGACTGGGAGGACTGAGTGAATTGATACTCTAAGAGTACGCATATGGTTTTGCTACTGAGTCACATCGCATTTGACATGCACATGACATACAGGTATAGAGATGCATTTTTCCTTATGATGTACGGTATCACATTATTCATGACTTTTTTACACACATTGATATTTATACCATGATTGGCTTATTATAGCGCTTGGGCTGAAGGATCCCTTCCAGAGTCTGCACACCCTAGTGAACGCAGGTACCTACTAAGTGCGAGTGCTGCGTGATTGAGAGGATTGAGTGGCTGTGAGGACTGAATGATTGGGAGGACTAAGTGGATGTGAGGACTGAGTGGCTGTAAGGGCTGAGTGACTGAGAGGACTCAGTGAATTTATACTCTAAGAGTACGCATATGGTTTTTCTACTGAGTCGCATCGCATTTGACATGCACATGACATACAACATAGAGATGCATTTTTCCTCATGATGTACGGTATTACATCATTCATGAATTTTTTACACACATTGATATGTGGGCATAGAGTGGTATTTCACACATGCTATCTGGAAGAAATGAAACATCATATTTACTGTTGAAAAGATTTTGGGAAAAACTCACAGTTTCCAAACTTACTCGTATTTTTGACGATTTCGGTAAAAGAGTTGAGTTTTCACTGATATACTTGAAAGGCGGAACTATTTTTCGAAAAAACTATGAAAAAGCCAAGCATTTTATCTCTGAATTACTTCCTTATTTATATGTTGTATATTGTTATGAACTGCTATTGGATATTGGTGTTGGACCCGACCTACGTTCCAGCTTAAGTTTAGGTTTGTTACTTATTGAGTACATGGGGTCGGTTGTACTCATACTACACTTCCTGCACATTGCGTGCAGATTCCGGATGCCAATGTTGATGTGTTCGAGGGGAGCTAAATTAGAAGATGTACTTGCGCCCTTGTTGTAGCTGCCTCTTGTTCATGGTAGCCTTAGAATTATAAAACTCTGTTTAAGTATTTTTCAAACAGATGATGTAGTTACTTTATATCAGCTTTGTAAACTCTATTCTTATAAGCTCATGATTTGTACTACCAGTCCTTGGGAATGCATAAGATTTAGATAATTTCTTTGATTAATTGTCCTGTTAAATATCATTGAAACTGGATAGATATTAGTTGGCTTACCTAGAGGGTTGGGTTAGTTGCCATCACGACTAATGGATTTTGGGTCGTGACATTTAAGGCAATAGTTTATAAACTAAGGGCATATTGGAATTTTCAAATATTTACTTTTACGTGTATTTCATTGCGCAATTGAATAGCCACGTCGCATACCATGTTTCCAATTCTCTTGTTTATCTTGCTTCTCCATTTGTTCATCACTTTTCTCTGCTCTTTTCAGCCCTTCCATTGCTCTCTCACTCGAAGATTTTGTTTATCTGTCTCTGAATAATAGGGACCAAATTCGAATATTTTCACCATCTGTAGAGACGCTTCGATTATTAGGTTTTATCAAATTTGAATCATTTTGATATGTGCCGAGATGGCTTCGATTATTGGGTTTCATCTTAGGTTATCTTCTTTAGTTTGATTTCTTTCTTCTGTAGTAACCCTTGTATCAATTCCCCATTCCTGGTCTTCTCTCCACATAGAATTTTGTTGCTAAAAACCCCTGGAGTATTATTGAAGATTTTTGATAAATTTGTCTGTTTAAGCATATAAGAAAGTGCGTCAACACTAGAACTTTCTGAGTGGTGGTAGCTTCTAAAAATTAATTGGTGATTACTCATTGAGGACCATATATATGATTATTCAATTGACTGGAGTTTAATCCAATGAGGGGGGTCACATCACCTTTAGCTAATGTGTAAACAGTTATCTCATAAGTATATGTTATAAGAACTAATTTTAATACGCTCTCTAGCTTTTCTCTCTCGGCGCACGATTAAGCGTGCATGCTATCTTGCGCTGATCGGAAATGGGGAGAGAAAGACCAAAACGGAATGTAACAAAGGTTCAGCTAGCAGAATTCATAACATCAGGTAGTAGGAGTGGAAATTTGGGGAGGAATTGTGGAAATGATCCACAATTAGGAACTCTAGCTTGCGAAAAAGGAATACCAGTGCTATCATCTAATTCTGAAGGATCGAGTACCATGCAGATGAAGCTAACACAAGATCTGGGGAGTTTGAGTCCTAATTTGAGGAATTCTACACCTAAATCAGCTAGTGTGATGACTGGTGTGAAAAATTCAGAAGAAGTCACTGTTCCACTAACGGACACATTGAATAATCAGAAGGAGAAGAATGTGATAGTTGAAGAAGTTACAAATCCAAGGACTACAGGTACTACAAGCAAAACAAAGCAACTGGAGGAGCAAAAAGGAAAGAATCAGAGTACTACAAGTGCACTAGTTCAGGAGACATCAAAACCAGAGTCTGGGAAAACTGAGAAAAATTAGGCGAATCTATTTACTAGCAACAAAGTGGCTGCAAAGGGTATGGATATAGTGTTCATACCCCCTACCATTCAAGATGGAGTAAAGAAAGTGCAACTACAACGGGAGGAGATGGAGCTGGAAAATGCGAAATGGCAGAAGGCTGTTATTTTGTACGTTATTGGGGATTCACCTTGAATAGGAGCCATGGAGAGATTTATAGCGTCACAATGGAACTTTGCTGCTAAACCAACAGTATTTTATCACAATGAAGGATATTTTGTTATACTATTCAACATCATGGAAGATAAGAATGAAGTGTTGTATTCAGGGCCACATACTATGGGAGCAAAGCCATTAATTCTAAAATCATGGTCAGCAGATTTTAACTTGTATAATGAAGTTCTCAAAACTATACCACTATGGGTCAGCTTTCCTAATCTACCTCTGAATTGCTAGGGAAGGATGACCTTAAGTCGAATTGCTAGTGGATTGGGATACCCTATTTATGCTGATGAGTGCACAACTAATACAGCAAGGATTTCTTATGCCCGAGTCCTTATTGAAATGGATATACCAAAATGTATTAATATACAAGATCCTTCAGGGAAGGAGTTTGAGCCGATGTGGAATATGACTGGGTGCCACAATATTGCAAGAAGTGCTTGATGGTGGGACATGACTGTGATAGAGAGCAAGGCAGAGCTGGGGCAACTAGGAAAATTCTCAAAGGAGAGCAGCAACAGCAAAGACCAGTACAACAAGACAGAGTTCATACTGTTAATGGAAGCATGCAACAGATAAAGAATACAAAACTAGCAGCTCAGTGGGTTGCAATAGGGCTAATAAAACAAACAGGAAAGGATACAGGCAAGTAGATAAATCAAGTACAACAGACTAAACCACAGGAATCAGATGATGATCAGCAACTGTGGACAAAAGCAAAAGGTAGAGGAGTTCTGATAAGCCCAACTCAGCAAGTTATCACCACTACTAATAGTTTTTCTCCATAAAGAGTGGAAGCACAGGAAGGAAATCCAAGATGGGCAGATGAGGACAATGCTGGAAGTAGCAAAGGAGCAGTTGAAGGAAGAGCACCACCCAATCCTAAATCTATATGAAGATAGCTACGTGGAATGTGAGGGGGTTTAATAAGGTATATAAGCAGAAGGAGATGAAATTTTCTTGCAAAGTCATAAAATTAGCCTTATAGCAATAGTAGAACATAGAGTACAGGATAATAAAGCAAAGGAGATTATTAATAAGTGTGCACCAGGGTGGTGCTGGTGCTCAAGTAGATCAGCTGGTGATAAGGAAGAATATGGATCATTTGGGATCCAAACAGTGTTCAATTTACTTTGGTTCAGACTCACACTCAGTACATTCATGGTATAGTTCATAGTAGCAGTTCTAGCAAACAATTTGCTTTACAGCTATTTATGGATTACATACAATTGCGCATAGATGTGATATGTGGGAAGCATTAAAGAGAATAGACTCCCAGATAACTAATCCTTGGTTAATCATGGGAGATTTTAATGCAGTAATGGATATTGAGGACAGGGTGAATGGTACAATAGTGCAGGAAAATGAGATCAAGATTTCAAATCTCTGATGGAGGATTGCAGACTGAATGAGCTTACTACTGTGGGCAGATCTTATACATGGACAAACAGTCATGTATATAGCAGAATTGACAGAGCCATTATTAATGCACATTGGATAATGAACATGCCACCAGTGCAAGTTAATGTGATGGATCCTCAATTCTCTGATCACTCTCTATTATGTATAGAGCTGGAAACAGAAATGGACACTAAAGGAAACCTTTCAAAGTTTTCAACTGTCTAGTTGGTCATCCAGACTTTGAAAGTATAATTAGGGACAGATGGGACAAAAAAGAAGGGAATATGAAAGGCATTTGGTACAATTTGAAAAATGTTAAAGTTGCACTTAAAAGCCTTAATAGGAATGAGTTTGCTAGTACAACAAGTAAGGTACAACAACTAAGGGAAACATTAGCTAGCATACAAGCTCAGATGAGAACCACTACAACACTTGCAGATATGTTTGATACAGAGAAAATCAAAAAGCAGCAGTTGGAGAAATGGAGCAAGATAGAGGAGAGCATATACAAACAAAGATCTAGAATACAATGGCTCAAATTGGGTGATTCCAATACAACCTTCTTCTTTGCCAGCATGAAAGGAAGAGCAACACAGAATCAAATTAAACTCCTAACAGCTGGAGATGGTAGATTGATCAGAAAGCCAGAAGATATTGAACAAGAAGTAGTGGGATTCTATAGAGGATTGCTAGGAAGATCAACTAACAACATACCTGCTATTAATCCTAGTATAATGAGGAAAGGACCAGGGCTTACAAGATCTCAGCAGCTACAACTTATTTCTCCTTTCACTAAAAAAGATGTGGTGCAAGCATTGCAGGGGATAAGAGATTCTAAGGCACCAGGTGGGGATGTCTTTAATGCATATTTCTACAAAAAGACATGGCACATAGTTGGTGAGGACATTACAAAGGCTGTGTTGAAGTTCTTTGATGAAGGGTCAATGTACAAGCCCATAAATAGTACATCAGTTACCTTGATTCCTAAAGTAAAGAACCCCTCTTCTATCAAGCAGTTCAGACCAATATCATGTTTTACTATTATATACAAGATTATTTCAAAAATGCTCACAAGCAGGCTACAACCAGTAATGAGATCCCTAGTAGATATGAGTCAAGCAGCATTTGTACCAGGTAGAGTGTTGAATGATATATTTTATTGGGGCATGAACTTGTTAAAGGATATGGGAGGAAAGGTGTATCACTCAGATGTATGGTCAAGATTGATATGCAAAAAGCTTATGACTCTATAGAATGGAGTTTTCTTGAACAAGTACTCACAGAAATGAATATCCCAGAGAAGTTTCTCTCATGGATCATGACTTGTGTTACTACAGTGTCCTATTCTATAGTTATCAATGGAAAGCCAACAAGTCCTTTTGATGCCAAAAGTGGAGTTAGACAAGGAGATCCACTATCGCCTTACCTTTTTGTTCTAGCCATGGAGTACTTAACCAGAATATTAAAGACTCTCAAGGAGAAACCTGATTTTAACTATCATCCTAGGTGTGAAAAGCTAAATATAGTCAAACTTAGTTTTGCAGATGACTTGCTGTTGTTCTGTAGAGGTGATGTGGTATCCATTCAGCTGTTGTATGAATGTTTTGATCAGTTTTCCAGATCCTCAGGTCTTATTGCAAACCAAGACAAAAGCTCTATCTACTTTGGAGGGGTCCCAGAGGAAATTCGGCAACAAATTACTCAATACTTAGGATTCTCTACAGGCACTCTACCTTTCAGATATTTAGGGTTTCCATTGAGCACTAAGAGGCTATCTATAACTCAATGTCAGCCCCTACTGGACAAGATGTTAGGCAGAATCGAGCATTGGACAGCAAAATTTCTATCATATGCAGGAAGGTTACAATTGATCAGGACAGCAAAATTTCTATCATATCCTTTTGGTCGCAAATTTTTCCTCTACCAAAGAAGATTATTCGAGGGATTGAGACAATTTGTAAAATATTTCTCTGGACAGGTGAAGCTGAAGGCAGGGCTAAAGCTTTAGTAGCCTGGAAGCAACTGTGTTGGCCAAAATCTGCAGGTGGTCTGAACATAACTGATATTCTTATATGGAATAGAGCTGCACTAATTAAACAACTGTGGAATTTGAATAAGAAGAAGGATCTCTTATGGATACAGTGGATACACACATACTATATTAAACAACAGGTAATATGGAATGTGAATGTAAAGCAAGCTTCTTGGCTCACTCGGAAAATTTTAGGTGCTGCAAAATACTTGAATGAAGCAAATATAGGAGTGGAAGAGGTGATAAATGCGAAGAGTTACTCCATCAGGAACATATATGATAAACTCAGAGGTGAATTTCCTAAAGTTGAGTGAAAGAGACTAATTTGCAACAACATCAGTAATCCAAATTGCATTTTCATCTTGTATTTGGCGATACTTGGTAGATTATACACGAGGGATAGACTTATTACTTGGAGAATAGTAGTCAACTCAGATTGTTCACTATGTGAAAGAGATGCAGAGAATCATGATCATCTCTTCTTTAGGTGCAATTATTCAGCAATAGTATGAGGAAATTGTTACACTGGTGGGGGATCAAAAGAGATGTGAAGGGGTGGAATGAAGAGATACAGTGGGCTATAAGGCGTGCAGCAGGCAAGCAACCATTATCAGCAGTATATAGAATCCTCTTAACCTGCACTGTGTACTACATTTGGCAAGAAAGAAATTGGCGAACGTTTCGTGGAAAACAGAGAAGTTGCAAGGAGCTGGTCAGAATGATAATTCAAGTGGTGTACTGTCGAGGAAGTTTGAATTCTAGACTAGATAGAAGTTGCAAAATTTAAATTTTTACCCTTAGATTGTTATAGCAAAAGTAGTAGTTGTAGTAATGAGGACACTAAATTTGGGGCTGCATGTCCAAATCTAAGTGAATAACTGATAGGGTTTTTTTAATATAGTTGTAACTATTTTTCCTGGTAATAATAAATTTAATTACCCAAAAAAAAAGTATATGTTATAACTACTATGACACTTTAAGCATCTCTTATTGTGATGCTCTCATGAATGTAAAGTATATATATTTTGATAAAAATATATGTAAACACAATTCCACACTTACGGCATCAATTTTTATTATTTGCAATTACAAATCATATAAAGTTATATAAAAAAATAATAGTTTCAACTCTCATAGTGTTGGGCCCGTGCTGGCACGGGCTTAACCCACCTAGTAACTTAATAAATGAAGAAATTTAGACTCACATATCTTAGATGCCTTATTGGTTTTGCCTGTAATTACTTAAGTTGTCCGATTGTCCTTTTTCTTATGCGATTAATTAGTAGAATATGCTTAAAATTTTTTGATAAATTTATAGTAATAATAATAATAATAATAATAATAATAATAATAATAATAATAATCTATTTATATTCTCCAAAGTAATTTTTAACCTAACTTGAAATTATTAAATTCCACTCGTAAGTATTTATATAATTCGATGTCAAGTTAAAAAAGTTTAATAATTGCGTATAATGAGAAAATTCATATCTAGCAGTATTTAAGAATATGTATTAATATTTGTATATGTAATAATGAATTAGGAAGGAAAATATATGTATAAAATCTAAAATTTAATTTAAACGAACATGGGAAAAGCTTGTTTACTTCCTAAATAATTCTAGTTTGATATAATGTGGATATGTATTACATCTACCTACATACACATGGGATTTATGAAGTACAAGTGTATATATGTATATACTCTTTTTCTATTTTCTTTTGAAGAAAGTGAATGAAGAAATTGTTATTCTTGTAGATATTCTATATGGACGTGTACATATAGCAAAATTTTGTATGAAATTTAGGAAGCCAAGGATTTTTGCAAGGTAAAATTTTTCTTGATTTTAAAGTACTTAACATTAGGATTTCTACATAGTTCATAAGAAAAGATTTAATAAGTTTTAGTTGAGTTCAAATTAAGATCCTAATTATTAACATAATAATCACAGATTTTATTATTTAATGTAAAATCTATATTTAAATGGTAAAAAAAAGACAAACAACCAAAAGTTTAGTGTGATATAAGCTTTTATTTTCCATCCTTTTTAGTATTTTTTTTTCGTTCTAAGGCATTGTCTATCATTAAAATGAACTAGTCTTAGTGTACGTGTTTTGCTCGTGTAGAATTGTAACGACACGATCGATCATTATGTGTAATTGCGCACTGTTACCCTTTTTATTGCTTCACACATGTGTGTTTATGCTTTTATGACTTGCGGGGTTGATTAGTTTCGTTCCGGTAAGCTTTCGGGTTGAATTGGACCCTTAATTCTTGACTTAGAAGTTTAAATTTAAAAATATTGATCAAACTTTGACTTTTGTGAAAATAACCTCGTAACTGTATTTTTATGACTCCGATAGCTTCGTATCATGATTTCGGACTTGGGCATATACTCGAAATTGATTTTGAAAGTCCGTAGGTTGATTTGCGCTGATTTGCCGAAATTTGAAAATTTTAAGTTAAAAAGTTTGTCCGTAGGTTGACCTTTATCTATCGAGATCGGAATTTGATTTGGGACTTAGAATAGGTCCGTTATGGCATTTAGAAATTGTCTGAAAATTTTGGAATCGTTCAGAGTTGATTTGATGGTATTCGGACGCTCAGTTGTAATTCTAGAAGTTCTTGAAAATTTCTCCGAATTTCCTGCATTTTTTAGTTCAATTCATAGTTTTAGATGTTATTTTTGTGTTTTTATCACGTGAACGAGTTCTTATTATGTTTGTAGACTTGTGTGGATTTTTAGTTTGGAGCCCCGAAGGTTCGCGTGAGTTTCGGACACTTAGCGGAGTGTTGTTGAAATTAAAGTTTGCTGGTTTTTTGCACATGCCTCAGATCTCATATTTGCGAGATTTTGATTTGCATTTGTGAAGGTAGGCCAAGTCTGCTGGGTTCGCATTTGCGCTAATCACTTGGGGAGAGCTTGTTCGCATTTGCGATCTACATGGTCGCATTTGCGGAGGTTCAAGGTTCGCAATTGCGAACTTTTCATCGCAACTGCGATGACAGCAGAGATTGAAGGGTTTTCACTTTTGCGAGTGATTCTTCGCATTTGCGACGTCTGCGACTGGACAAATAGCTGAGGGACGAGATTTTTGAGTTCATTCTCTCATTTTTTAACCTTAGACTCGGTATGAGGCGACTTAGAGAGGAGATTTTCACCTACAAACCTTGGGTAAGTGATTCTAATCTATTTTTAATCGTATTCCATCAATATATAGTAGATTTTAACATCAAAATCATGTGAATCAAAGTAGAAATTTGTGAAACTTTATCAAATTTTTGGAAAATAAGAAATTGAGTTTTGAGAGTCGATTTAGACTCGGATTTTGAAACTAATCGCATATATGAACTCGTGGGATCATGGGTAGACGAAATTTACTACTGGACCCAGATTTTGACCGGGCGGACCCCGAGTTGACTTTTGTTGGATTTTTGTGAACAGAGTAAAGATCTTAACTTTCTCTATTGCAATTGAATTTCCTAGCATTGTTTCATAATATTGAGTCAATTTTGGTTAATTTGAGCCGTGTGGAGGCAGATTTCTAAGGGAAAAGCTATTTCCGAGTGTTCAATTAGCCTAGTTGAGGTAAGTGTCTTGCCTAACTTCGTGTGGGGGAATTACCCCCTAGGGTTGGTATTATTTGATTCAATTGTGCTAAGTGCAATCCGTGAACGCAAAGTGACGAGTGGGCACATGATTTGTACGTAGTATTTGACCGATTTAGGCTACTTAGACTATTTGCATGCTTTATTTGAAATGCATATTATGTTCTAAATTCTCATAGTCAATTTATCCTTAATTGTGTTAGACTACCCTTAAATGCCTTATTTGACTTGTTTAGTACTTGTTCTACATCCTACTTGCTAAATTGCTCCCATGCTTTAGTTGAACTTGTTGCTCCTTTATTGTTACATGCTATTTCTTCATTGTTAATTATCGTTTTTTGAATTAATTGTCCGTGTTATCCCTTTACTTGTTGATTTACATTATTTGAGCCTCATTGTTGAATATTATCTCTTTAATCGTGGATTAGTCCTATCTAATATCGCGGTTATACATTATTTCTCTCATTGTTGAGTTATTTGGTGTTGAGGTTTTGAAAGTCGTTAATACATTAAGGCGATGTTGGTTATTGTTGAAAAATCTATCGTATTGAGCATTTTTCATCCATTGTTGTTGTTGATATTATTGTATACGTTATGGTGGAGCCATGGGCTATTATTGTGTCATTGATATTGTTGTTGTTGGCAAGTTGTGATATATGGGCACTTGTGGTGAGAATTTTTATTGTGATATGATATTAACGCGCATGCGGCGGTATACGGCTTGAGTTGATGTGCATGCGGCGGTATAAGGTGCGACTTATGTGCGTGTTGCTTGTAGGGGAACTACGTGAAGCTAGCGGTGTCATAAGGTGGGCTAAAGCGCGTGTAGCTATTTCAGGAAAATTATTTTCAAAACCTATTTTCAAATGTAAGGCTCACGTGGCGGTATAAGGAAAGTTTGTGATTGAAATTGAGAAAAGTGAATACGATACGGTCCCTCGGTTGTGATTCTTGATAATACGAGGCGGTACCTCTATTTTGATTTCATTATACACGAGGCGGTACCTCGTTGTGATTCTTGCTATTCGTTTCATGTTGCAAAGTGTTTTCATGGAAAATATATCTTGTTGTGTCATTCCTTATTTGTTCTAGCAGTTGTTGTCCGTACATGATCATTGTGACACTTTAGCCGCTTCTTTTGTGTTATATCTATTGTTGGTTTTTAGTACTAGTTCTTGCAATTATCTTACCGCATTAGTTGTTTCTTCACTTTCCATTACATATATGTATTGCAATTTTATTCTGTCTATTTTATATCCTAGTAGGTGTCTTGACCTAGCCTCGTCACTACTCTACTAAGGTTAGGCTCGATACCTAGGTACCATTGTAGTGTACTCATGCTATGCTTCTGCACATCTTTTTGTGCAGATCCAGGTACATCTGCTCGTGCCGGTAGTTAGAGGTTGTTTTAGCTGGTGCTTGGGAGACTTCGAGGTATACCTACTCATGTCCGTAGGCCTCGGAGTCACCTTTCCTATTTTACTTCCTGTTGCATTTTCTTTTGGACAAGGATATACTAGTACTTTAGTTGTATTCTGTAGAGCTTATGACTCAGTTCCACCAATTTTGGGGTGTGTATTGCGAGATTCTGCTTTCGGAGGATTTTTATCTATTATTCAGCTATTTTCAGTAACTTGTTAATTTATATCTGTTCAGTTATTATTATTGTTAGGCTTACCTAGTCATGGAGACTAGGTGCCATCACGACATCCTACGGGAAGAAATTGGGATTGTGACAAGTTGGTATCAGAGCTCTAGGTTCATAGGTGTTACGAGTCATAAGCAGGTTTAGTAGAGTCTTGTGGATCGGTATGAAGACGTCTGTACTTATCTTCGAGAGGCTACGGGACTGTTAGGAAAACTTCACTTCTTTGATTCCTTATCGTGCTAATTGGTTGATTTCGAAAAACTAAATCTTTGACTTTCTATTCTCTCACAGATGGTGAGGGACACGCACCACAGGATTCGACGATCAGATGCCCACATCCCCTGCTAGAGCTACGAGAGGCCGGGCCGGGTCAGAGGCTGAGGACGGGCACGTGGTGCAGCCAGACCACTCGCCCGTGCTGCGACAGAGTGTAACGACCCGGCCGGCCGTTTTAAGAATTAACGCCCCGTTCCCCTATTAACTGCATTTCCCGTGTTTTGGGAGTTGTTCGGTTTTGAGATCTTGTATTGTGTATGCCAAACAACATCTTAAACACTTCTATATTGTTATCTTCGATTTTATATTAGTTTTTCTGCATTTTTTTTCTTTTTCCGAAATGTTAGGCTTACCTAGTCGCACGAACTAGGTGCCGTCACGACATGTTCACGGAGGGCTACTGGAGGTGACCAGACACCCGCGCCCCCTACGAGAGCTGTCAGAGGTCGGGGCTAGGGTAGAGGCCGTGGACGCGCACGTGGTGTAGCCAGAGCACCCGCGCGAGCTACTACAGAGGAGCCACTAGCAGTCCCAGGTGGAGCCCGGGCGCCTGATACGCCTACTGCTACTACTACTCCAGCACTTCAGGAGACCTTAACACAGTTCCTAAGCATGTTTGTTGCATTGGTTTTGGCGGGATTGATTCAGATTGTACCAATTACTCATAGATCGGGGAGGGACCCAGACTTCCACCGTCCCCACTCCAGAGCATCGAGTTCACATTGGTCAGGTTCTAGGTGTCATGGTGACACTGCATGTGGTCCCAATTCAGCGGGTGGTGAGGATCTCTCGCCGAGTAGAGGGCATGTGGGTCTAGGAGAGAGAGGACAGACGAGGTCAGGAGAGAAAGTATAGGGAGGCGAGGAGACCTCGTAGACCGAAGAGATCCACTGGCCCTTATTTGGAGGAAGAGTACGTCATGGTAGAGGTTTTGTGGGTCAGCCAGCTCAGTTTACATTTCTGGTTTCGCATAGTGTTTCAGGTGTTCAAGGGTCTCAGAGTACCCGTACCGCATAGTTCCCACTGCCACATCAGCCGCGAGGTTGTTTTGAGTGTGGTGACACATGCCATGTGGTGAGGGATTGCCCTAGACTTGGGAGGGGTGCACCTCCACAGACTTCTCAACCACAGCCCCACAGAGTTCTCAAGCTATGATCACATCACCAGTTGCAACCCCACCTGCTCAGCCAGCTAGATGTGGAGGTCGGGGAGGTAGAGGTCGCCCTAGAGGGGGAGGCCAGGCCAGATACTATGCCCTTCCTGCCCGTACTGAGGCTGTCGCCTCCGATTCTGTCATCACAGGTATTATCCTGGTCTATCATAGAGATGTATCGGTTTTATTCGATCCAAGCTCCACTTATTCTTATGTGTCCTCTTATTTTGCCCCGCATTTGGGCGTATCTTGGGATTCTTTGAGTTCTCCTGTTTATGTTTCTACTCCTGTTGGAGATTTTCTTGTTGTGGACCACGTTTATCGGTCATGTTTGATTGCTCTTAGTGGTTTTGAGACCAGAGCCGATTTGTTATTGCTCAACATGGTAGACTTTGATGTTATTCTGGGCATGGACTGGTTGTCGCCCCATTATGTTATTCTTGATTGTCACTCGAAAATCGTAACGCTGGCTATGCCAGGTATACCGCAAGTAGAGTGGAGGGGTACCTTAGATCATACTTCCAGTAGAGTTATTTCGTTCCTTAAGGCTCAGCGTATGGTTGAGAATGGGTGTGACGCGTATCTAGCTTATGTGAGAGATTTCAGTATTGATACCCCTACAGTTGATTCAGTCCCAGTAGTTTGAGATTTCTCTGATGTGTTTCCAGCTGATCTTCCGGGCATGCCGCGTGATAGAGATATTAATTTTGGCATTGATCTGTTGCCGGGCACTCAGCCCATTTCTATTCCTCCGTACCGTATGGCTCCCCCTGAGTTGAAGGAGTTGTAGGAGCAGTTACAGGAATTGCTTGATAAGGGTTTCATTTGGCCCAGTGTATCACCTTGGGGTGCTCATGTCTTGTTTGTGAAGAAGAAGGATGATTCTATGCGTATGTGTATTGATTATCGCCAGTTGAACAAGGTTACAGTGAAGAACCGTTATCCTTTGCCTCGTATTGATGACCTGTTTGAACAATTACAGGGTGCTCGTGTGTTTTCTAAGATTGATTTGTGTTCAGGCTATCATCAGTTGAAGATTCGGGAGCCAGATATCCCGAAGACTGCCTCCAGGACTCGGTATGGTCATTACGAGTTCCTTGTTATGTCATTTGGGTTGACCAATGCCCCAACAGCCTTCATGCATTTGATGCACAGTGTATTCTGGCCATATCTCGACTCGTTCGTCATTGTCTTTATTGATGACATTCTGGTATACTCCCGGAGTCGGGAAGATCATGAGCAGCACCTGAGGACAGTGCTTCAGACTTTGAGGAAAAAGAAGTTATATGCTAAGTTCTCAAAATGTGAGTTTTGGTTGAATTCCGTGGCATTCTTGAGTCACGTGGTATCTAGTGAGGGGATAAAGGTGGATCCGAAGAAAGTGGAAGCAATGCAGAGTTGGCCCAGACCATCCTCAGCTACAGAGATCCGCAGTTTTCTTGGCTTTGCGGGTTATTACCATCAATTTGTTCAAGAATTTTCATCCATTGCAGCACCTATGACCAGGCTGACCCAGAAGGGTGCTCCGTTCCAGTGGACAGAAGAGTGTGAGGAGAGCTTTTAGAAGCTCAAGACAACTTTGACTACAGCCCCAGTTTTGATATTGCCTACCGGTTCGATGTCTTATACTGTCTATTGTGATGCCTCGAGGATTGGCCTTGGAGCGGTGTTAATGCAGAACGGTAGGGTGATTGCCTACGCGTCCAGACAGTTGAAGGTATATGAGAAGAATTATCTTGTCCATGATCTCGAGTTAGCTGCTATTGTTCACGCCTTGAAGATCTGGCGTCATTATTTGTACGGTGTGCCTTGTGAGATCTATACTGATCACCGGAGTTGCAGCATCCGTTCAAGCAGAAGGACCTTAATTTGCGCCAGAGGAGGTGGTTAGAGCTGCTAAAGGACTATGATATCACTATCTTATATCACTCCGGGCAAGGCCAATGTGGTGCCCGATGCTTTGATTCGTCGGGCGGAGAGTTTGGGGAGTTTGGCTTATCTACCAGCAGTGGAGAGGCCCATGGCGATGGATGTTCAGGCCTTAGCCAGCCAGTTTGTGAGATTGGATCTTTCAGAACCTAGTCGGGTCCTTGCTTGTGTGGTTTCTCAGTCTTCCTTGTTTGATCGTATCCAGGAGCATCAGTTTGATGACCCTCATTTGCTTGTCCTCAAGGACAAGGTGCTGCGAGGTGATGCCAGAGATGTGACCATTGGTGATGACGGGGTATTGAGGATGCAGGGTCGGGTTTGTGTACCCAATGTTGATGGGCTTCGGGACTTGATTCTAGAGGAGGCCCATAGTTCACGGTATTCCATCCATCCGGGTGCCGCGAAGATGCATCAAGATTTGAGGCAGCACTATTGGTGGAGGCGGATGAAGAAGGATATAGTTAGGTTTGTAGCTCGGTGCCTCAATTGTCAGCAGGTAAAGTATGAGCACCAGATACCGGGTGGATTGCTTCAACATATAGAGATTCCGGAGTGGAAGTGGGAGCGAATCACCATGGACTTCGTAGTTGGGCTCCCATGGACTTTTGAGAAAGTTCGATGCCATTTGGGCGATTGTGGATCGGCTGACCAAGTCCGCGCATTTCATTCCTATGTGTACCACCTATTCTTCAGAGCGGTTGGCAGAGATTTATATCCGGGAGATTGTCCATCTGCGCGGTATTCCAGTCTCCATTATTTCTGATAGAGGTACTCAGTTCAAATCACTTCTAGAGGGCCGTACAGCATGAGTTGGGTACTCATGTAGAGTTGAGCACAACATTTCACCCCAGACAGACGGACAGTCCGAGCGTGTAATAATTATAATTAAATTAAGAATTTGAATTCGCACTATTCAGATTCTTGAGGATATGCTCCGTGCGTGTTGATGGAGTTTGGAGGTTCTTGGGATCAGTTCTTGCCACTAGCTGAGTGTGCTTACAACAACAGCTATCAGTCCAGCATTTCAGATGGCACCGTATGAGGCCTTGTATGGTAGGCGGTGTAGATCCCCGGTGGGTTGGTTCAAGCCGAGCGAGGCTAGATTATTGGGCACAGACTTGATACAAGATGCTTTGGAGAAAGTTAAGGTGATTCAGGATAGGCTCCGTATAGCCCAGTCCAGACAGAAGAGTTATGCGGACCGGAAGGTTCGTGATGTTTCCTATATGGTAGGAGAGCGAGTCTTGCTACAGGTTTCGCCTATAAAAGGCGTTATGAGATTTAGGAAGAAAGGGAAATTGAGTTCGAGGTTTATTAGGCCTTTTGAAATATTGCGGAGTGTTGGGGAGGTTGCTTATGAGCTTGCCTTACCTCCCAGCTTGGCAGGAGTTCATCCGATATTTCATGTTTCGATGCCCCGGAGGTATCACGGTGATCCGTCGCACGTGTTGGATATAAGTTCAGTCTAGTTGGACAAGGATCTATCTTACATTGAGGAGCTAGTGGCGATATTGGACTGGCAGGTTCGGAAGCTGAGGTCAAAGAACATTGCATCGGTGAAGGTTCAGTGGCGGGGTCAGCCGGTCGAGGAGGCGACTTGGGAGACCGAGCAGGATATGTGCAGCCGTTACTCTCATCTTTTCACCACTTCAGGCATGTCTCTATACTCGTCCGAGGACGAACGAATGTTTTAAGAGGGGGAGGATGTAACGACCCGGCCGGTCGTTTTAAGAATTAACGCCCTGTTCCCCTATTAACTGTATTCCCCGTGTTTGTTTCTGCTATTGTGAGTTGTCGGGAGTATTCGTTTTGTGTTTCGAATTGTTTTGGGACACTTAGTCCCTAAATGAGAGTTTTAGCCTTAGAATTTGGACCGTAGTCGGAGCGGTGTGAAAACGGCCTTGGAATGGAATTTCATTAGTTCTGTTAGCTCCGTTGGGTGATTTCGGGCTTAGGGGTGTGTTCGAATTGTGTGTTGGAGGTCCGTAGCTTAATTAGGCTTGAATTGCCGAAAGTCGAATTTTTGAAGTTTCCGGTTCGATAGTGAGATTTTGATATCGGGGTCGGAATGGAATTCCGGAAGTTGGAGTAGGTGCGTTGTGTCATTTGGGATGTGTGTGCAACATTTCAGGTAATTCGGATGAGGTTTGATAGACTTTTTGATCAAAAGCGGAAATTTGAAGTTTTGGAACCCTTAGGCTTGAATCCGAGGGTGTTTTGATGATTCGATGTTGTTTTGAGTGTTCTAAAGGTTGGTACAAGTTTGAATAGTGGTATATGACTTGTTAGTATTTTTGGTCGAGGTCTCGGGGGCCTCGGGATGATTTCAGAAGGTTGTCGGAAGAATTGGAAGTTGTTTGGAGCAGCTTCAGCTGCTGATCTTCTCTCATAACCGTACCTGTGGTTGGGGACCGCAGGTGCGGAGCCGCAGAAGAGACGTTGGCATCGCAGAAGCGGGAAAGGGGAGGGCCAGCAGGGACCGCAGAAGCGGACGCTTCATTGCAGAAGCAGCACCGCATCTGCGTAAAAGTGGTCACAGGTGCGGAAGCTGGACTTTAATGAATAGTCGCAGGTGCGCCTTGGTCTACGCAGAAGAGGGAACGCACGCAGATGCGGTTCCACTGATCAGAAAAAGGGCAGAAACGAGGAACTCGTAAGAGTGTGAGGATTCCGAATTTGTAGATTTTACCCAATTCCGAGACGTGGACCCGGGGGGGGGGGGGGGGTGAGGGGGCTTTTTGGGTATTTTTTCCTAATTTCGTGTATTAGCTTCGAATTAACTAGTTGAATTAGTTACTTGAAGTTATATTTACATTATGCAGTTACTTTGAATAGATTTGGGCCATTTGGAGTCGGATACTCGTGGCTAGAACGTGGTATTGAGTTGATTGAGCTGGTTTGAGGTAAGTGGCTTGCCTAACCTTGTGTGGGAGAACTTCCCTTAGGAATTGGTACTGTGATCTATGAAATGCCTTGTACGTGAAGTGACGAGTGCGTACATGTGCTAATTGTTGCAAATCCTGTTTTTATTAAGTAACTATAACCGCATTTTCTTCCCTGTTTTTACTAATTGCAATTTAAGCCTACTGTTAGCTTAGGGAAGCATGTCTAAGTGACTTAACTGCTTTACTTGCTCAAACTGCCTTATTTGAATTCTGTGCAGCATGCTAGGCTAGAAATACCTGTTTTACCTTGGTATAAATTTGATTGAATTGAATATTCTTGGTGTTGCTGCTGTGTGTTTACTTTGGGACTACGGGCGATATCCCGGGGGATCCCCCTTGCCTGTTTATTTGGGACTGCGGATGTGGTATTCCGGGAGATCCCCCTTGCCTGTTTATTTTGGACTACAGATGTGGTATTCCGAGAGATCCCCCTGCACATTTACATTAGAGCTACAGGACTGCACCCGGTAGATTCTCCCAGTACTGAGTATTTACATTTGGGACTACGAATGTGGTCTTCCGGGAGATCCCCTGCGCATTATGATTTGGACTACGGGACGACACCCGGGAGATGCACTGGATATTTATATTTGGGACTACAAGACGGTATCCTGGGAGATCCCCGTTGTTATCTCTGTGTTGAGTTGTATTCCTTCTGTGAACAATTGTCTTTGTTGTAGTTGTTGTTGTTCTTATTTCCCTGTGTTACTTTAATACTTCTTCTCTTCCTTACATATTATTGTATATGACCGGTAGGGCCCTGACCTTCCTCGTCACTACTCGACCGAGGTTAGGCTTGGCACTTACTGGTACCACTGTGGTGTACTCATGCCCTTTCCTGCACATGTTTTTCGTGTGCAGATCCAGGTACTTTGACTCAGCCCTACTACCCTTGAGGCGAGGCAATTCTCCAAAGACTTCGAGGTATATCTGCCGCGTCCGCAGACCTAGGAGTCCCTTTCCATTCTATATACGGGCAAAATCGGGAGGCCCGCTTTAACGATCATTGCGTCTCTCCCTTAGCCCCGAAAAAGGCCCGAAGATCCGGTGACCGAGGAGTCCGCAGACCGAGGAGTCCCTTTCCATTCGACCTCAAAGTCTCTTCACACTCGACCTCGACGCAGTATGAGTCGGTGGCTATCGACGGTAAGCGGGAAGTTCCCTAGGCACATAGTCCGATCTGGCATTGCCTGCAGAAATAGTACCAGTCTCCACCAAATTACTAGGTAGCTGTGCCAGCTATCTACTTTGTAATAAATGCATTTGTACCATGTTAGGTTACTCCCTCATATATAAAGGAGATCCTTGTTGTTTTGTAGACATCTTTTATTCAATATTCAATACAAGAACATTCTCTCTACTCTCTAGCATATTCTCTTGATCTCATTACTTCCATTTATTGCGTACATTCATTGTGTTCTATTTATTGTTCATCATTTATTGGTTATCATTGATCATAAGGAGCCATCATCGTAGCTCTCGTAATTGTTAGTCCTCCCTCGATAGCTCTAAGTCTGTCACCCAACTCGACCCCGAGGCCTCATATACGACAGATCGAGGCCCCGATCTCCAGCCGTTTGGTTCGGTTATCATATCGTCTCTAAGCTATAATCTTGCTTTCTCATCTTTTACCTAGCATCCCATCACCTAACAACTAGCATAAAAATAGATCACGTGTTTTTAGAACCACAAAATTAAATCTTATTGTAATTACCATTTTCACGGTAAACAGTTTGGCGCCCACCGTGGGGCTAAAAATAATAGTGATTATTTTCTTGCTGGTTCACTCCATAACGCAGGTTATCTTCCACACTTTTTCCTGTCCAAGATCTTCGATTTCAGGTCAAGATGCCTAAACCAGTAAATGTACCTGAAAATAACAGCCTCAAAGACTATGGAAAGGGCGGTATGGTTATTCCAGGTATGGGTGTGCCACCGCAAAACCCTGAGAGTACACCGAAACAGATTCTCGAGGGTACAACCTCATGCAACACCCAATACGTTAATGCCGGTCCTCACATTAACAAGAGCGCATACCGAGAGATTCAGCAGGAAACTCGGAGAAATCCGACCTGGGCGAAAAGAGAAATTCCTCAGCATGTCGTCTATATGATCATCGGAAGTACCGACACCCCCCAAGGACCCGTGATCAAACGGATAAAAATATCTGCTGCAATAGAAGGACCGATCCGAGACCACATGACCGAAAACACCCTTGCATTCGGTGAGGAAGATTTCGAGACCTTGACGCAACCGCACAACGATACACTGGTAATTTCATTTCTCTTAAGTAACATTCGAATTAAATGTGTGCTCGTGGATCCAGGTAGCTCGGCCAACATAATCAGGTCGGAGGTAGTAGAACAACTTGGGTTGCTCGATTATATCATAGCCACCTCCCGGGTCCTCCACGGCTTCAACATGGCCGGCGGGGTAACGAAAGGGGAGATCGCCCTCCTGGTTGACATGTCCGGTACAGTTCAGAACACCAAGTTCCACGTCATCAGCGGTGACACGAGGTACAACGCATTGCTCGACAGGCCATGGATACACAACATGAGGGCAGTACCGTCAACTCTACACCAGATGATGAAGTTTCCAACAAAGGACGGCATAACGACTTTATATGGAGAACAGCAGGCAGCAAAAGAAATGTTCGCGGTTCATTGGGAGGCACCGAATCCAGCACAGTCTACCTTGGATGAGTCGGTAATTGTACAACCCCCGAGGCTGATGAAGAAGATTTCCTCGCTCCTTGAACTTTCGTTGCCCCCGAAGAGTCGTATGCAACAAAATCGACAATTGAAGAGCTGGAACAAGCTATTTTGATCGAACATCTCTCACATCGGAAGGTATACCTGGGAACGGGGTTAACCCCCGAACTCAGGAAAAAACTCATTCAGTTCCTTATTAATAACATCGACTGTTTTGCTTGGTCCCACTTAGATATGACAGGAATCCCGCCAGAGATAACCACCCATCGACTGAGTGTCGACCCCAGATTCAAACCGGTGAAGCAAAAAAGAAGGCCCCAGTCCGAAGTAAAACACGCGTTCATCAAGGACGGGGTAACGAAACTCCTTAAAATAGGGTCCATTAGAGAGGTAAAGTACCCAGAATGGCTGGCAAATGTAGTGGTAGTACCCTAAAAGGGAAATAAGTTAAGAATGTGCGTAGATTATCAAAACTTAAATAAGGCGTGCCCCAAGGATTCGTTACCATTACCTAACATCGATCGTCTGATCGATGACACGGCTGGCCACGAGACCCTAACTTTCTCGACGCTTACTCGGGGTACAATCAAATTCCGATGAACCCCGGGGATAGGGAAAAGACTTCGTTCATCACGAAGTATGGTACCTACTGTTACAATGTAATGCCCTTCGGGCTGAAAAACGCAGGGGCTACGTACCAAGTCTAGTTAATAAAATGTTTGAGCATCAAATAGGCAAATCCATGGAAGTTTATATCGATGACATGCTAGATAAGTCCCTGCGTGCAGAGGACCATTTGACTCATTTGCAGGAAACATTTGACATCCTTAGAAGTTACAACATGAAGCTTAACCCCGGAAAATGTGCCTTCGGCGTGGGTTCGAGCAAATTCTTAGGCTTCATGGTGTCGAACAGGGGGATCGAGATGAACCCCGATAAAATCAATGCCATCGAATAGATCGCGGTGATAAATAATGTAAAGGCTGTGCAACGGCTAACAGGGCGGATAGCGGCTCTGGGCAAATTCATATCAAGGTCATCAGACAGGAGTCATCATTTCTTCTCTTTACTCAAAAATAAAAGCAATTTCGAATGGACTCCAGAATGCCAACACGCCTTGAAGGAGTTGAAGCGATATCTGACTAGTCCGCCTTTGCTCCACATACCAAAAGAGGATGAAACATTGTATTTATACCTGGCCGCATCCGATATAGCGGTAAGCGGTGTGTTAGTTCAAGAAGAGCAAGGTACGCAATTCCCTGTCTATTATATAAGTCGGACCCTGGGGGATGCCGAAACTAGGTATCCACACCTAGAAAAATTAGCTCTTGCGTTAATAAGCGCATCGCGAAAACTGAAACCTTATTTTCAATGCCACCGTATTTGCATTTTAACAACGTACCCTCTCCGAAGCATATTGCACAAGCCCAAACTATCGGGCCGATTGGCCAAATGGTCCATCGAACTCGGGGGGGGGGGTATGATATCGAGTATCAGCCCCGAACGGCTATCAAGTCCCAAATTCTGGCGGACTTCGTGGCCGACTTCTCGCCCTCCCTCGTGCCCGAGGTAGAAAAGGAACTCTTACTAAAAGCGGGCACATCTTCCGGGGTGTGGACCCTGTTCACTGACGGCGCCTCAAACGTGAGAGGATCCGGACTCGGTATAGTCCTGAAGCCGCCTACGGGTGGCATGATCAGGCAATCTATAAAAACTGCAAGATTGACTAACAACGAAGCCGAGTATGAGGCTATGATTGTAGGTCTGGATTTGGCCAAAAGCCTGGGAGCTGAGATCGTCGAAGCAAAATGCGACTCACTCCTGGTAGTAAATCAGGTAAATGGGAGCTTTGAGGTCCGAGAAGACAGGATGCAAAGATACTTGGACCAAATCCAAGTCACATTACGCCGTTTCGAATAATGGACCCTGGTCCATATACCTCAAGATCAGAACAGCGAGGCCGATGCCCTCGCTAACCTGGGATCATCTGTTGAAGAAGATGACCTACTCCCCGGGGCTGTTGTCCAGCTATCCAAATCAGTGGTCGAGGAAGGTCATGCACGAATTTAATTTCACTAGCCTAACATGGGACTGAAGAAATAAATATATTGACTATTTGAAAGATGGGAAACTACCCGAGGATCTGAAGGAATCAAGGGCCCTGCGAACCGAAGCAACCCGGTTCTTGCTCGACGAAAACGGGACTCTGTACAGAAGAACCTTCGATGGCCCCCTAGCAGTATGTCTGGGGCTAAGTGACACAGATTATGTACTTTGAGAAATTCATGAGGGTACCTGCGGAAACCACTCTGGCGCCGATTCCTTAGTTCGAAAGGTGATCAGGGCAGGCTACTACTGGGTGATAACTAGGGATTTTGACGCATTTTATACTACTTCTTGCTTATGCTTTGATCAAATATTCATACAAAATAGTCCCAAAAGGCTTACAAGTTGTGCTTGATTGCGGGTTTGATCAACAAAGTGATAAAATGTCAAAGATCGGCTCAAAAGGAGTGAAACTTGCACAAGTGCCAAAGACAAGGCAAGCTCAGGCAGAACAGGCCCAGTGCGGCCGCACACCACTTTGTGCGGTCAGCACTGGGAGATTCAGAGAGTTGAATTTCAGGCTTCAAGGCAGTGCGGCCGCACACCATTTTGTGCGGTCCGCACTGAAGGCAACGCGGCCGCAGTCCATTCTCTGCGGTCCGCGGTGCCAAGATTCAGAGAGGATGATTTTTCAAGTTTTAAAGCCTGTGCGGTCCGCGGTCAACTTTGTGCGGACCGCACTAGAAGCCTCCACGGCTGATCGCTCTCGACTCGACACTACACTAAGGTAGGAAGAACGGGTCGCAATAGCTTTTACCTGAATAGTGGTTCGGGATCGAATTTCCACAGGGAGCTAGTAGTGGAGTTGTATTGTCTGTCTAGTCTAGAATTGCGGTTGTGCTTCTAATGTCACTTCAAACATTTTTGGTTTTCTTTGATTTTTATATCTACTATTATAAAACTAATGAGTAAAACTAAATTATGCTATGAGAATATTGCTAAGTTGTATTTAATATAGAGAAAGGCACTAGGGTCGTGGCATTGCCTAGGTGGCTAATTAACAGGTAGATGCTACTAAGGATAGATTGACATATTTGGGGCTTATGCTATAACCGTTGCACAATTGTACTCACTCTCACACCTCTCGGTAGAGAGAGTGATTTTGCCCAATTGACTCTCTCGAGACCAATTGGGTAGGCCAATTAGAACAAACAACTAGGGTTCAAGTAGGGTGATTACTCTCTCGAGATTTAACCCGTTAATTGGGACTACCATTTCTTATGGGTTCATCCCAATTCCTTGTTGGGTCAATTTTGGGGTCATGGACTCTCTTTCTCAAGAATAGTTAAACCCACAAAGCTAGAATCAGTGTTTGCAACCACCAATCCTTAATTAAAACATAAAATCAACCCAAATAACAAACACCCAATATCAATCTAACCTTAGATGGCAACACCCATCAATTACCCACACTAGGGTTGAGCCACAACCCTAGCTAATGGGTTTAGCTACTCATGCTAGGTACAGAAATTAAAGAAATATATGAAGAAGTAAGCATATTAATTAATTGCTAGGAAGAAAATACAATAATGAAGAGCAAAAGTGCCAAAAATGGCTACAATATTCGGTCTCACGAGCTCAGCTGCGTTCAGAACATAAAACTTGACCTAAAAATGGAAAAAGGTCCTATTTATACTGGGTTGGAAAAATTGGACAAAAATACCCCTACGGGGTCAGCGCGGACCACGCAAACATGACTGCGGCCGCACTGGCTCTTGAACTCCTGGTTTCTGCTTCACTGAAGTTGAGGACCGCGGACCGCGTGAAAATGTAGCACGGCCGCGGTGGAAGTTGGCGCGGCCGCACAGAAATGAACGCGGGCCGCTTAGCTTGGAATTGGCCAAATTTTGGCTCTCTGAATCTCTGCTCCGCGGACCGCGTAAAAGAGTAGCGCGGCTGCGGATCCTGACTGCGGATCGCGTGGAAATAACCGCGGCCACGTAGCATGCTCCCTTGAATTTGCCATCCTCTGATCCTCCTAGTGCGGCCGCGTTCACAGTTGCGTGGTCCGCACTAGGTCCTCTTTTCCTCAACTTACTTAGTCTTTGACACTTGAGCAGGTTTCATTCCTTTTTGAGCCGATATTTGACATTCGTCACTTTGTCGATCAAACCTGCAATCAAGTACAACTTGTGAGCATTTTGGGACTATTTTGTAGCAATTTATAACCAAAGCATAGGCAAGTAGGGGCATAAAACACGTTAAAATCCTAACTTATCAACTCCCCCAAACTTAAGCCTTTGCTTGTCCTCAAGCAATAAAAATAAGACCCACCCCTTAAAGGAAAATCCAAGTAATTCCAGCTATCCTAAAGCAACCTCAACAAGCATCAATTGGGACTAACAATTTCCCTCAATACGAATGCATCATTAACACATTTAAACTTTTGAAAAACCATGGATCAAGTGTGACACAAGAGCATCAAGAGTTGACACATTTCATCAAAGAGCTTCTCTCAATTACTTTGGTCATTGTGGAACCCAAACTCACACATCCTCAACTCTCCCTAAGCGAACCTCACCTTTTAGAGTATTAACACACAAACCAAGGTTAATGGAGTTTCACTCATCTCTCTCAAGAAGAAGGTCACAAGTCCGGCTCTAGGTACCATATGCTTGCCCCTTTGTAAGTATCCACTAATGTAGGTTTCCTTCAACTCAAGATCCTGTAGGGCTTTTGTGGAGTCATTATGAAGGCTTTTGGGTAAGGGTAGGACATGTTTTTATTCCAGTAGGTTCACTCTTCCCTTAAGCACTTCTTTTTATTCATTATGGCACAACTCTCTTGACTCTTTTGAGTATTCCACTTCTTTACAAGGGGTTAGAGAGACACATTGTCACTCTTTCTTATGCAATTCAAAACATTTCTCCTTTTTCTACTTTTTCCACACCTTTTTTTCACTTTTGTTTTCCTTGAATCCCTTTTTATTCTTGTTCACTTTGGACTTTCTTTTTGTCTTTTTCTTTTCTTGCTTTTTTTCATTGCCTTCCTTTTTCTTTTGCTTTTGTACCTTTCTACCACTTTGTTTCTTTCTTGTCTCCCCCCCCCAAACTTAGACATTTGCCATTACTCAAGGGAAGATTTGGGTGCCAAGAGAGGGTAATCATTTAGAACGGGTATAGGCTTGTAGCATTGGTTCTTGAAAGAAAAGGTTTAAGGCTCAAAAGGGTTAACTAGGGATCATCTTTTTCGTAGGCTATGGAATTGTTCAACTTAACATTCGGATCAAGGAGAGCCTATAATCACTTCTCAAGTCAAATTTCACCTAAGATTTCGCCTCAACAAACATTCAGGGCAAGTTCTAGACCATTGGCTCGGGACTTGGACTCACAATTCGATTCCTCACCACACACGCTAGGGGATTGCTAAAGACATCGAGTCGAGGGCCCACAACGACCTTAGTTATGATTCAAGCACACAATGGTCCGAAAAGACCACATGATGATTGTTTGGTCAACGCAAGAGTCTCAAAGCCACGACTTTCACCATCCTAAACACAACATTATGTCTTTGACCATGGGATCAAAGGCAAATGTGCTAGGCCCAAGTGAAGCTTTACTTGAGGTACCCTTAACTACAACTATGAAAAACAAAAGAAAAATCAAAGAAACAGACTCAACCCTTAAGAAGGTTGTCACTCCATCCATCATCGGGAAGAGCCACCCGGTTCACACAATACTCCACCCTTGGAAAGAACCGTGGCCTTAAGAAAACCAAGGGCTTATTGGAAGCGTCAAAAACAAAACAAGAGGCTACGAGCCCAACTATAAAGCTAAAAACGAAATTTTTTTGCGAAAATAGAAAATAGAATGAATATTTGCAATAGGGGATTAGAATATACAAACGGGGGATGAATATATACAAAATGTAACTTAACTTTATATACAAACCAAAATAGAAGATAAAAAGTACTGAATGTAAAGTTATTTACATACCAAATAGAAAATCAACCAAAAGGAATAAAAACTGAGTCAAATATGTACAGTCATCCAGATAGTCCACAAAAAAGTAGGGCGCACCCCCACGAATAAGAGCTGGCCCAATGCCAACTACCAAAATAAGCATCAGAAAAGTCATAGCAAAGGATATAGGGGCTCCCTAAGCCTGGTCCATCTGCATGGGGTCATCAGTGGTCCCCAAGTCCTCCGTATGTGCGGGAGCCTCAGACTGGCTCCCGGCCTCCTGCTGCTCAACTGCTGGGACTGGAGCCTGTTCCTGGACCGGGTGTATGACAGGTGCATCTTGAGGCAAAGTGGAGGCCTCCTGTGGGACTGCCACCTCAATAACTGCATCCGCTGTGCTGGGGAGCTTCCTCTTCTTCCTAGGCTTCCTGGGTACCTGTTCCTGCTCTGGCTGTGGCACTGGTGCTGCTGCTGGATGGGCTGGATCCCCAAATAACAAGTCTAAAGGCATCTGGTCTGCCAATAGCTTGTCTACATCTTTCCGCAGCTCTTTCACAGACTCTTTGGAAGCCCGTGATCTCCTCATCTTCCTGTGCTCCTAGGAAAGCTCCTTCAGAGCCTTGCCATGTGACTCCACTGCTGCAGATAAGGTAGCCTGAGTCTTCAGAATCTTTTCCTGGTTCTCCAGGAGCTTCTTCAAAGTGTCTTCAATAGACTGAGGAATCAGAGCTGGCTGAGGTGCTGACTGCGTCTGAATAGTGGAAGACAAGGTGGACAACTTGGATGTCACAGCTGACATCCAGTTGTTCAGGCTAGCCAATGTCAGGCTCAGCTGATGGGTAGTGAAGGGATGAGTCCTAGAAGATGGCACTCCCGGGCCAGCTGAAGTACTGGGACCAGCAGAAGAAGAAGGTCCTGGAGGCAAGTCCTCAACTGTAGTGGCAACAGGTATGGTGGAAGGCTCGGTAGAAGGCTCTACCGCAACTAGCTCCTCAGACTGGCCAGTTGGGGCAGAGGAAAGTGGCTTGTAGTTCTTGGATTTAGGGTTGTCCGGACCCTGCATACTATACCAAGAATAGGGGGCCACAGGCTTGGTCTTGACATCATATCTCCTCTTCTCCACCTCCAGGTCCCGGAAATACATTGATAGGGTGTTGGGAAAAGGATAATTCCTGTCATGCTCTTGCCCTACCGCAGAAATCACACGGGACATCACATTGCCCACGTTGATAGGGTACCGGCCATAATAGATGCAACCAGAACTGCTCGGGTAAGTGGAATGGTCTGATCATGAGTGGAAGGGTCAAGCCGACTGCATACAAATGTCAACCACCCTCGAGCCTCAAAGTTGAATGTCTTTCTGAAAATCTTCTTCCCTGCCTGCAACCACTCTGGCACAGTACCTGGGATTGCCAAGTACTGGGCCAACCAAGGGTGGACTTCCTCACCCATTGCTAACTTAGCCAAATAAAGCGACTCATCTTCATCACGGAACCCCAAATACTCATCGAACGATCTCCCATCAAACAACACTATTTTATCTCAAACTTTGGTCACCTTAGTATCTTTGACAATGTGAGCTACATTGGAGTAGAACTCCCTAACCATGTGCTCATTAGCATCAATGCACTTCTTCATGAAGAACTCCCAGCCCCATCTAGTTCTGAACTCTCTCTGCACGTTCGGGTTGTGGGGTAAAAGGTCAGTGTCAATAAAACTCCTCTCCGGTATCAACTTCCTCACCGGCCACCACTCCCTAAACTTGTGAAATGCCACTTGACTGACAAATCGATCTTCCCAGACTTCAGGTTTTCTAGATCGTTCAATACCCCCAATCTGAGGTTCACCTCCCTCATCTTTGCCTGCACTCNATTACCTTGAGGTTGTTGTTGCCCTCTTTGCCTCCTTTTTAACATAGAAACACCTTCCATTGCATTGACTTGGCGCGGGTTTTGGACTTGTTGCAATTGCGCCTTCGCCAATTGATTCATAGTTGTTGTAAGCTCGGCAATAGCTTGGCTATGATCGTTCAATTCCTTGTGCAAATGGATGACCGCGGGGTCACCTTGGGGCACATTCGCTCGGCTTTGCCATGCCGAAGAGGTGTCGGCCATTTCATCAAGTACTTCACATGCCTCTTGGTAAGAAAGTTTCATAAAGTTCCCTCCGGCCAATTGGTTCACAATGCACTGATTCGTGGTGTTGATGCCCCGATAAAAAATTTGTTGTATCATCGCCTCGGTCATGTCGTTATTAGGGCACTCTTTCACCATTGTTCTATATCTTTCCCATATTTCGTGCAAAGGTTCCGTTGGCATTTGCTTGAAAGCTAGAATCTCATCCCGAAGAGCTGCCATATGACTTGGAGAAAAGAACTTGGCAATAAATTTGTCCGTCAATTCATCCCATGTAGTGATAGAATGATTTGGGAGCCTTTGTAACCAATCTAACGCTTTACCCCGAAGAGAAAACGGGAAAAGCCTCAATCTCAACGCATCCTCTGACACGTTTATTTGTTTGCTACCCCAGCATGTATCTACGAACCCCTTCAAGTGCTTGTATGCATTTTGATCTGGAATAGGATTGTTATCATTGGCCTGACGGCCTCTACGTGGAACTTGAGGTACGGGAACCTCATCATGATCAATATCTTCTACCTCCTCCCCCGCCATGGCATTGCCAATAGGGTCATTAGCATTTAAAGCCATAGTACCTGAATGATCGACACAAACAAAATTAGTAAACAAGAAGGAAAGAGAAGCAAAACACAAAACTAACCAAACAGATAGTCAACACCGTAAGCTCCCCGGCAACGACGCCATAAAGTTGATCGCTCTCGACTCGACACTACACTAAGGTAGGAAGCGGGCCGCAATAGCTTTTACCCGAATAGTGGTTCGGGATCGAATTTCCACAGGGAGCTAGTAGTGGAGTTGTATTGTCTGTCTAGTCTAGAATTGCGGTTGTGCTTCTAATGTCACTTCAAACATTTTTGGTTTTCTTTGATTTTTATATCTACTATTATAAAGCTAATGAGTAAAACTAAATTATTCTATGAGAATATTGCTAAGTTGTATTTAATATAGAGAAAGGCACTAGGGTCGTGGCATTGCCTAGGTGGCTAATTAACGGGTAGATGCTACTAAGGATAGATTGACATATTTGGGGCATATGCTATAACCGTTGCACAATTGTACCCACTCTCACACCTCTCGGTAGAGAGAGTGATTTTGCCCAATTGACTCTCTCGAGACCAATTGGGTAGGCCAATTAGACCAAGCAACTAGGGTTCAAGTAGGGTGATTACTCTCTCGAGATTTAACCTGTTAATTGGGACTACCATTTCTCATGGGTCCATCCCAATTCCTTGTTGGGTCAATTTTGGGGTCATGGACTCTCTTTCTCAAGAAGAGTTAAACCACAAAGCTAGAATCAGTGTTTGCAACCACCAATCCTTAATTAAAACATAAAATCAACCCAAATAACAAACATCCAATACAATCTAACCTTAGATGGCAACACCCATCAATTACCCACACTAGGGTTGAGCCACAACCCTAGCTAATGGTTTAGCTACTCATGCTAGGTACAGAAATTAAAGAAATAGATGAAGAAGTAAGCATATTAATTAATTGCTAGGAAGAAAATACAATAATGAAGAGCAAAAGTGCCAAAAATGGCTACAATATTCGGTCTCATGAGCTCAGCTGCGTTCAGAACATAAAACTTGACCTAAAAAGGGAAAAAGGTCCTATTTATACTGGGCTGGAAAAACTGGACAAAAATACCCCTGCGGGGTCAGCGCGGACCGTACAAACATGACCGCGGCCGCACTGGCTCTTGAACTCCTGGTTTCTGCTTCTCTGAAGTTGAGGACCGCGGACCGCGTGAAAATGTAGCGCGGCCGCGGTGGAAGTTGGCGCGGCCGCACAGAAATGAACGCGGGCCGCTTTGCTTGGAATTGGCCAAATTTTGGCTCTCTGAATCTCTGCTCCGCGGACCGCGTAAAAGAGCAGCGCGGCCGCGGAAATAACCGCGGCCGTGTAGCATGCTCCCTTGAATTTGCCATCCTCTGATCCTCCTAGTGCGGCCGCGTTCACAGTTGCGCGGTCCGCACTAGGTCCTCTTTTCCTCAACTTACTTAGTCTTTGACACTTGATTAAAAAGTCGTCTCACGAGCGCAGCTTACGTATTACAATATCTGCTTACCTAAAAAATGGAAAAATAATCTATTTATACTAAGCTGAAAAATCTGGACAAAAATGCCCCTGCGGGGTTAGTGCAGACTGCACAAAAATGGATTGCGGTCCGCACTTAGGCTTTAGTCTTCAAAATTGATCTCTCTGAACTTGGGCTCCGCGGACCGCACAGAATGGACCGCGGCCGCTGATAAGTTAGGATTTTAACTTGTTTTAGCCCTTACTTGCCTATGCTTTGGCTATAAATTGCTACAAAATAGTCCCAAAATGCTCACAAGTTGTACTTGATTGCAGGTTTGATCGACAAAGCGACGAATGTCAAATATCGGCTCAAAAAAGGAGTGAAACCTGCTCAAGTGTCAAAGACTAAGTAAGCTGAGGAAAAGAGGACCTAGTGCGAACCGCGCAACTGTGAACGCCGGCCGCACTAGGAGGATCAGAGGATGGAAATTCAAGGGACATGCTACACGGCCGCGGTTATTTCCACGTGGTACGCAGTCAGGCTCGCGGCGGGCTACTCTTTTACGCGGTCCGCGGAGCAGAGATTCAGAGAGCCAAAATTTGGCCAATTCCAAGCAAAGCGGCCCGCGTTCATTTCAGGTGCGGCCGCGCCAACTTCCACCGCGGCCGCGCTACATTTTCACGCGGTCCGCGGTCCTCAACTTCAGAGAAGCAGAAACCAGGAGTTCAAGAGCCAGTGCGGCCGCGGTCATGTTTGTACGGTCCGCGCTGACCCCGCAGGGGTATTTTTGTCCAGTTTTTCCAGCCCAGTATAAATAGGACCTTTTTCCCTTTTTAGGTCAAGTTTTATGTTCTGAACGCAGCTGAGCTCATTGAACCGAAATTGTAGCCATTTTTGCACTTTTGCTCTTCATTATTGTATTTTCTCCTAGCAATTAATTAATATGCTTACTTCTTCATCTATTTCTTTAATTTCTGTACCTAGCATGAGTAGCTAAAACCATTAGCTAGGGTTTGGCTCAACCCTAGTGTGGGTAAATTGATGGGTTGCTCATCTAAGGTTAGATTGTATTGGATGTTTGTTATTTGGGTTGATTTTATGTTTTAATTAAGGATTGGTGGTTGCAAACACTGATTCTTAGCTTTGTGGTTTAACTCTTCTTGAGAAAGAGAGTCCATGACCCCAAAATTGACCCAACAAGGAATTGGGATGGACTCATGAGAAATGTAGTCCCAATTAACAGGTTAAATCTCGAGAGAGTAATCACCCTACTTGAACCCTAGTTGCTTGGTCTAATGGCCTACCCAATGGTCTCGAGAGGTCAATTGGGCAAAATCACTCTCTCTACCGAGAGGTGTGAGAGTGGGTACAATTGTTGCAACGGTTATAGCATATGCCCCAAAATATGTCAATCTATCCTAGTAGCATCTACCCGTTAATTAGCCACCTAGGCAATGCCACGACCCTGTGCCTTTCTCTATATTTTAAATACAACTTAGCAATATTCTCATAGAATAATTTAGTTTTACTCATTAGCTTTATAATAGTAGATATAAAATCAAAGAAAACCAAAAATGTTTGAAGTGACATTAGAAGCACAACCGCAATTCTAGACTAGACAGACAATACAACTCCCACTACTAGCTCCCTGTGGAAATTCGATCCCGAACCACTATTCGGGGTAAAAGCTATTGCGGCCCGCTTCCTACCTTAGTGTAGTGTCGAGTCTGAGAGCGATCAACTTTATGCGTCGTTTGCCGGGGACTTACGTTGTGACTATCTGTTTGGTTAGTTTGTGTTTTGCTTCTCTTTCCTTCTTGTTACTAATTTTGTTTGTGTCGATCATTCAGGTACTATGGCTTTAAATGCTAATGACCCTATGGCAATGCCATGGCGGGGGAGGAGGTAGAAAGATATTGATCATGATGAGGTTCCCGTACCTCAAGTTTCCACGTAGAGGCCGTCAGGCCAATGATAACAATCCTATTCCAGATCAAAATGCATACAAGCACTTGAAGGGGTTCGTAGATACATGCTGGGTAGCAAACAAATAAACGTGTCAGAGATTGCGTTGAGATTGAGGCTTTTCCCGTTTTCTCTTCGGGGTAAAGCGTTAGATTGTGTTACAAAGGCTCCCAAATCATTCTATCACTACATGGGATGAATTGACGGACAAATTTATTGCCAAGTTCTTTTCTCCAAGTCATATGGCAGCTCTTCGGATGTAGATTCTAGCTTTCAAGCAAATGCCAACGGAACCTTTGCACGAAATATGGGAAAGATATAGAACAATGGGTGAAAGAGTGCCCTAATAACGACATGACCGAGGCGATGATACAACAATTTTTTATCGGGCTCAACACCACGAATCAGTGCATTGTGAAACCAATTTGCCGGAGGGAACTTTATGAAACTTTCTTACCAAGAGGCATGTGAAGTACTTGATGAAATGGCCGACACCTCTTCGGCATGGCAAAGCCGAGCGAATGTGCCCCAAGGTGACCCCGCGGTCATCCATTTGCAACAAGGAATTGAACGATCATAGCCAAGCTATTTGCGAGCTTACAACAAACTATTGAATCAATGGCGAAGGCGCAATTGCAACAAGTTCCAAAACCGCGCCCAGTCAATGCAATGGAAGGTGTTTCTATGTTAAAAGAGAGGAAGAGGGCAACAACAACCTCAAGTAATTGTGAGCAATTTGACAACAACAATGATGGTGGTGGTTATTCGAATGAGTCCTATTGATGATCAAAGCGAAAGAATGTCAATATGTCAATAACTACCAAGGAAATAGAGGAAATCAAGGGAATCAACAGTGGCGCCCCCAAGAAATTGGGGCAATCAACAAGGTGCGGTAATTGGAATAATAACAACCAACAACAAGTGGCGGCAATTGGAACAACAACAATTGGGGTAACCAAAGGTAACAAGTCAAGGCAATTGGAACGGGAACAATAATAATTGGAACAACAACAATAGTCAAGGCGGGTGGAATAACAATGGAATATCAAGGCAACCGGGGCAAGGTTTTCAAAGGCCCCCCATGTTCCAACAACCAAACAATTCCACCCCCCCTTTCAATCTCAAGGGTCTAGTTCTTTGGTAGTGATATGGGAAGAATAGAAATGATGTTCGAACAAATGATGAAAAAAACCAAGACTCTGATGCTCAATTGGCTTCCCACAACACATTTATCCGGAACTTAGAAGGCAACTAGGCCAAAATTTCTCAAGCTTGAATACCCGACCTAAGGGTGCTCTACCAAGTGATACAGTAGTGAACCCGAAAGGAGGGAACAATCATGTGATGGCAGTTACAACAAGAAGTGGGAGAGGGTGATGTGCATGCTCGAAAGAAAATCAAGTTTTATGGATGATAATGTTGGTTCCAAGAAGATTGTGGGTCTTTGATTGTTGAAGATGTGGTTGAGACCAATGTGAACAATTAGGTGAGGATAGATATTGATGAGGCTGAGGTGGAAACTCAAGAAGCTGTGAACCCGTCTAGGGAGCACATAATCGATATGCCGGAGCCGGTGGTGCCAAAAGCCAAGGCACCTTTGCCTAGACCACCTCCACCTTATCCTCAGCGGTTAGCAAAGCAAAAGAGTGACAATCAGTTCAAAAATTTATAGATATGATGAAAAGCCTTACAATCAATGTGCCTTTGGTGGAGGCACTTGAACAAATGCCGGGCTATGCGAAGTTCATGAAGCATTTGGTCACAAAGAAGCATTCCATGGATTGTGAACAATAAAGATGACTCAACCCAAGTCAGTGCGATAGTGATTCTATGGCCCCGAAAACTTGAGGACCCTGGAGCTTTACTATTCCCTTGCACTATCGTAGTGCGGAGTTTGCTAAGGCCCTTTGTGACTTGAGGGCTAGCATTAATTTGATGCCTTATTCAGTCTTCAAGACTTTGGGAATTGGGCAACCTAGCCCACCTCAATGAGACTTCAAATGCGGACCGGTCGATGAAGCGGTCTTTGGTATAATTGATTGACGTACTTGTCCGGGTGGACAAATTCATATTGCCGGCCGACTTTGTCATATTGGATTGTGAAGTGGACTTTGAAGTGCCGATTATTCTTGGAAGACCTTTCCTAGCTACGGGGAAGGCCTTGGTTGATGTTGAAGAAGGTGAGTTGACATTCCGAGTGGGAGATAAGAAGGTGGTATTCCATGTTTGCAAATCAATGAGAACAACCCCAATAGCACGGAGTGTGTTCACTTGTGGACATTGTCACATCTGTGATAATGGATGACACAAGTTCCATGATAAATGTTGAAGATCCTCTTGAGGCTGTGGTTCTTAACATGGATGTCGATGATGATGCTAGTAGAGTGGAGTTGCGTGAATGCATTGCATGGTATGGGTTCATATTCATTATGAGCCTAGTAAGTTTATTCTTTGATCTTGAAAACCGCCAAAACTCCAAACCAACTAAACCATCCATTAGGATGCCACCGGTGTTGGAGTTGAAGCCACTTCCTCCACACCTCAGGTATGAATTTTTAGGCTCTAATTCAATTCTTCCAGTTATTCTTTCTTCTTTGCCTTACTAACTTGCAGGTTGAGGCCACTTTGGGGGTTGCTTCAAAGGCGAAAAAAGGGGCAATAGATGGACTCTGGGGACATTAGGGGAATAAGCCCCGCATTTTGCATGCATAAGATCATCTTGGAGGAGGATGCAAGGCCCTCCCTCGAACATCAAAGAAGACTAAATGAGGCGATGCAAGAAGTGGTAAAAGAAAGAGGTTATCAAGTGGCTTGACACCGGTTGTGTTTTATCCAATCTTCGAAGCTCGTGGACTCTCCGGTCCAATGTGTGCCAAAGAAAGGAGGATGACGGTGGTGCCCAACGACAACAATGAGCTTATTCCCACTCGAACCGTTACCGGTGGAGAGTTTGTATGGACTACCGGAACTCAACAAGGTGACCCGCAAGGATCATTTCCCCATGCCATTCCTTGATCAAATGCTTGACCTCCTTGCGGGGCGAGCTTTCTATTGCTTTTTGGATGGGTAATTGGGCTACAATCAAATCTTAATTTCCCCGAAAGATCAAGAGAAGACCACTTTTACATGCCCCTATGGTACATTTGCTTTCTCCCGGATGCCATTCGGCTTGTGCAATGCTCCGGCGACCTTCCAACGTTGCATGATGGCTATTTTCACCGATATGGTGGGAGACATATTGGAGGTCTTTATGGATGACTTTAGTGGGTTGGCGACTCTTTTGATGAATGCTTGGCAAATTTGATAGAGTCTTGGCCGTTGTGAAGAAACTAACCTCGTGTTCTCAATTGGGGAAAATGTTCATTTTATGGTTTGAAGAAGGTATAGTGTTGGCCACAAGATTTCACAAACATGGGATTGAGGTAGATAAGGCGAAAATTGAGGTGATTTCAAGGCTCCCTCCCCCTACTTCTTCAAAAGGGTGAGGAGTTTTCTTGGGCATGATGCGTTCTACCGGCGGTTTATCAAAGACTTCTCGAAGGTTGTGAATCCACTGTGCAAGCTACTAGAGAAAGATGCCAAGTTTGTTTTTGATGAAAAAATGCATGGAGGCCTTTGAACTTTTAAAGCACAAGTTGACCCCCCCCACTACCCCTACATAACGCACCTAATTGGAGTTTAACCCTTTGAAACTGATTGTGATGCTAGTGATGTTGCAGTGGGGCGTGTTGGCTCAACGAGTTAACAAAATGTTTCATCCCGATGTACTATGCAAGCAAGACTATGAGATGAAGCCAACGGAAATTACACGGTGACGGAGAAGGAGTTATTGGCCATTGTATTTGCCATGGAGAAATTTTGGCCCTATCTTATGGGGGCCAAGGTGATTGTGCACACGAATCATGCCGCCCTTAGGTATTTGATGACCAAGAAGGATTCTAAGGCAAGATTGATGAGATAGGTGTTGCTTCTTCAAGAATTTGACTTAGAAATAGTGGACCGAAAGGGAAGTGAGAACCAAGTTGCGGACCATTTGTCCCGGTTGGAGGGAAGAAGGGAGCCATGTGACGGCCTTGAGATAAATGATGCATTCCTCGACGAGCAGCTTCTTTCTGTGTCCAATGTGTGACATGCCATTGGTTCGCGGACATAGCCAACTTCATTGTGACCGGAATTGCCCCATGTGAGCTCTCTTCCAACCAAAGGAAGAAAACTCAAGCGGGATAGTTTGGATTTTTATTGGGATGATCCGTACTTGTTTAAAAATTTGCACGGATGGTTGTGATTAGAAGATGTGTCCCGGAAGGTGAACAATGAGCATATTGGAGGCTTGTCACTCCTCCCCCTTATTGGTGGCATCATGGAGGGGGTGAGGACGCTTCGAAGGTCTGAGTTGTGGTTTCTATTGGCCGACTTTGTTTAAAGATGTAGTGACTTGGGTAAGAGTGTGATGCATGCCAAAGAGCCGGGGAATTTTCAAAAAGGGATGAGATGCCTCTCAATACGATTCTCGAGGTGGATATTTTTGATGTTTGGGGCATCGATTTCATGGTCCTTTCGTGAGCTCTTTGTGGGAACACTTATATTCTCGTGGCGTGGACTATGTCTCAAAGTGGGTGGAAGTTGTGGCTTTACCCAACAATGAAGCCCGAAGTGTTGTGGTCATTCTTAAAAAAAGGTATCTTCACAAGGTTTGGCACCCCTCGTGCTATCATTAGTGATGGGGGTCTCACTTTTGCAACAAGGCTTTTGATTCATTGCTTGCCAAGTATGGATTAAATCACAAAAGTGACCACCCCCTATCATCCCAAGCTGTGGTCAAGTGAAGTCTCCAACCGAGAAATATAGAGTATCTTTCCAAGACGGTAAATGCTAATAGAACAGATTGGTCGAAAAAAGTTGGATGAAGCTTTATAGGCATACCGGACGCTTACAAGACCCCAATTGGTTATGTCCCCGTACCGGTTGGTGTTTGGGAAAGCTTGCCATCTTCCGGACTAGAATTAGAGCACAAAGCTATGTGGGCCTTGAGAAAGTTGAACTTGGAATGGGATGTTGCAGCGAATCTCCGTGTTGAGCAACTTAATGAGCTTGATTGAGTTTAGATTTCATGCCTACTCCAGCTCGTCCTTATATAAGGACAAGATGAAGTATCTTCATGACAAATATGCTCGGGGAAAGGAATTCAAGGTTGGTAAGATATGGTTCTTCTTTTCAACTCCCGGTTGAGGTATTTCCGGGCAAGCTCAAGTCAAAAGTGAGTGGGCCTTTTGAAGTTGTATGTGTAACTCCGTTTGGTGCTATTAATCTCAAGAACAAGAATGCGTTGAAATTTCTGGGTCAATGGGCATCGTGTCAAGCATTATTTGGGAAGTTGATGACAGCCGCGTGGTGGCAATCTCTCT
>NW_017670458.1:122704-125692 GCF_001879085.1 Nicotiana attenuata
TTTTCTTAGCCATTTTGGGCATTTTTACTTACTTTCCATCATTGAATCTTTGTATTTAGCTTAGCAATTAATTAATATGAGTTCATCTTTATCTATTTCTTGTTTTTCTTCTTTGAATATGAGTAGCTAGACCCCATAGCTAGGGTTGTGGCTCAACCCTAGTGTGGGTAATTGATGAGTCTTGTATTTTAGGGCTAATTTGACTATGGGTGTTTGTTATTTGGGCCAATTTCATGGTTAATTTCTGAATTAGTGGATGCAAACACTAGTTTGTGTTGAGTTGACTTAAGCTCTTCTTGAGAAAGAGAGCCTGTCTCCGAAATTGGTCCAACAATGAATTGGGGCATACTCAAGAGATTGATAGCCCCAATTAAAGGGTTAAACCTCGAGAGAGTAATACCCGAATTGAACCCTAGTTGCTTGAGCAAAATTGCATACCCAATTGGTCTTGAGAAAGCCAATTCGGGCAAAATCACTCGAACCACCGAGAGGTGTAGAGTGGGTAAACTCGTGCAACGGTTATAACATACTCCCCAAATATGTCAAATGTGCCTTAGATTCGAGTACCCGTCAATTGCCACCTAGGCGGTAGTCACCACCCTAGTGCCCTTTACACTATTTGAACAACCCGTAGCGTTTAACCCTTAGCTTAATTTACAATTTGTAATTTGTTAAAAGTAGAATTATTAAGAAAACCCCAAAAATGAATAGAAGTGTAATTAAGAACACATACGCAATCCTAATCTTGATAGATACTCGATTCCAATCCTAGCTCTCTGTGGATATCTATCCCGATCCAAAATCGGATAAAAGCTATTGCGACCCTCTCTTGCTACTTATTAGTAGTGCGGAGTTGGCAGCGATCACTTTTTGGCGCCGTTGCCGCGGACCGCACAGAATGGACTGTGGCCACGCTGGCAAACTTCAGAGAGATCACTTCTTTACCCTCTGCCAGTGTAGTCGGCACTGGTAGGTGAGAATGGGCCCCAGGTCCTTTTTCTATAAATAGGGCATGAGGGCCTCCTTTTACCCTTTTCGCACCTTTAACACTCAGAACCCTAAAATATCACTGTGCATCATCTTTTTGCTTACAATCAACTGCTTGGACTTGATATTCTTCATTAACTCTCACATCTGGCACCATTACTTGCCTTTTAGTTAAAATCAATGGGTAATCATGTATAGACACTACTTAGGTGAAAAACTGGACCCAAAATCAAAATACATGGAACCCTGATTTAGTTCCACAACTGGGCACTCAGTGCGGACCGCGGTCGTTTATGTGTGGTCCGCGGTGGCCTAGTGCGGTCCACACTACCATTTTGTGCGGACCGCGTTGGTACCCTCCTGTTCGTTGAACCTCAGGCAGTGCAGCCGCGGTCGATTTTGTGTGGTCGGCACTGCCTAGATACAGAGAGTGGGTAGTCTGAACCCCACCTCTGTGCGGACCGCGGTTGGTTTTGTGCGGTCCGCGGTGCTCCGCACTGGGTAACTTCTGCAACCCGTCTGCAACATTTCTTCTTCTGCTTTTGCAACTTTGTTCTTAACTGATCACTATGATACTAACAAGCTGATTGAACTATGATGGCAGACAATGGTGAAACAACGTGGTAAACAACCAGGCAGAGGAGAATCCTCCCGGGGAGGGAAAAAGAAGATGATAAAACTCACTCCCCAAGCTCGGAAAAACATAAAAAGGACTAGAAAACTAATAAAAGCTCCTGATAGAGCTGCCTCCCATTCCTCGGGGAGTGAGTATGAACCATCAAGGGACATTTCTTCGGACTCTGTGCCAGAATATGTCGAAGACTGGCCGGAGAGATTCAGGCTAAGAGACACACCTCCACCATCACCCACTGCCCAAGCACCAACACATGTGATTTCTGAGTCGTCTGAGGGCTCAGCTGCAAGTAGTAGGGAATACTCCACCTCTCCTACAGCTTCATTATCTGGAGAGGGTGCAGTAGGTGCGGAGGAGGAAGTTGGGGGAGATGAGGAAGTAGCAAAAGGAGGAGAACCAAGGGTTGGGGGCATTGCCAGAACTAGAAAACTAGAAGTTTGGTGAGATAGATTCGTGAGTGAGGTGGCATACCATAAATTTCGGGAGTGGTGGCCGGTGAGAAAGTTGATTCCGGAGAAGAGCTTCATTGATAGAGACCTACTACCCCACAACCCCAACGTGCAGAGACAGTTTAGGACTAGAGTGGGCTGGGAACATTTTCTAGAAGAGTGTATGGATGCCAATGAACACATGGTCAAGGAATTTTATTGCAATGTAGCCCACATCAAAAAGGGCTCCAAAGTGACCTAGGTTCGGAATATGAAGGTGTTATTTGAAGGGAAGTACCTCAACGAATACCTTGGCCTCAATGATGAGGATGAGACCTTGTATATGGCAAAGTTAGAGATGGGTGAGGAGGTTCGTCCCTGGCTAGCACAGTACCTGGCAATCCCAGGTACCACCCCTGACTGGTTGACTACTGGAGTCAAAATTCTGAGAAGGAGTTTAAACTTTGAGGCACGGGGGTGGGAGACTTTTGTATGTAGCAGGTTGGACATCACAACACATGACAACACCCTTCCTCTTTACCGGGTTGTGTTAGTGGCTTCTATCATGGTAGGTTACCCCATCAACGTGGGGAATGTGATGTCCAGAATCATTTCTATAGTGGGTGCGGAGCATAACCGGAACTATCCTTTCCCCAGCACCCTCACTATGTACTTTCGTGACTTGAAAGTGGACAAGAAGCCCTTCGATGTCAAAGTCAAAGCAAAGGCTCCTTTTTCCTGGTATAGCATGCAGGGGGATGACAACCCCAAGAGCAAGAGCTTCAAGGGTACAACTACTACTACAATTGGCCAGTTTGAAGAGCCAGTCGTGGTAGTGGCTCCTGCTGAGCCTACCTCCACTTCCACAGATGTCCCTCCCGGTCCATCCACATCCACAACCATTCTTGCTGGCCCATCCACCTCAGCAGGCCCGGAGAT
>NW_017670458.1:126041-133467 GCF_001879085.1 Nicotiana attenuata
CACTCAGGAGCCTATGCAGAAAGACAGGCCTTAGGGAGTCTTCTATATCCTTCTTTATATCTTTTTGGTGCTTTATTTTGGTTAGTTGGCATTGAGGACAATGCCAGCTTTCATTTGAGGGGGTAGACCCTACTTTTTGCTTCATGGATACATTCGGATGACTGTATATATTTTTGATACTTTTTATGCTTTCTTTATTTTTCATCTTTGGTTTGTATATATTTTTATCATTTCTCGCACCTTTATTTTACTTTGGGTCTGTATATAAAGTGATGTTACATTGTAGATATTCATCCCTTCTATTGTATATTCGACAAATCCCCTCTTGTATATATTCATTTTACTTTCCGCAAAATTTTTCGTTTTTAACTTCTTATTTGGGATTCGTAGCTTCTTGTTTTGAAATTTGCAATAAGCCTTTGGTTTTCTTAATGCCACGGTTGTTTCTAAAGGGGGAGTGTTGTGTGAACCGGGTGGCTCTTCCCAATGATAGATGGCGTGACAACCTTCTTAAGGGTTTGAGTCCGTTTTTTTCTTTTTGTTTTTGGTAGTTAGTAGTTAAGGGTGCCTCGAGCAAAGCTTCAATTGGGCCTAGAACATTTGCCTTTGATCTTATGGTCAAAGACAAATGGTTGTGTTTAGGATGGTGAAAGTTGTGACCTTGAGACTCTTGTGTTGGCTGATAATCATCAAGTGGTTTTTCGGGACCATTGTGAGCTTAAATCTTATCTAAGGTCGTTGTGGGCCCCCGACTCTATGTCTTTAGAAATCCCATAGCTTGTGTGGTGAGTAATTGAATTGCAAGCCAAAGTCCCGAGCCATTGGTCTAGAACTTGCCCTGAATGTTTGTTGAGGCGAAATCATAAGTGAATTTTGACCTGAGACATGATTATAGGCTCTCCTTGATCCAAATGATAGTTTGAACAATTCCATAGCCTACCAATGATAAGATTGCTAGTTAACTCTTTTGAGCCTTAGACCTTTTTCTTTCAAGAACCATGATACAAGCCTATACCCGTTCTAAAAGATACCCTCTCTTGACACCCGATCTTTCCTTTAGCACATGGCAAAAGTATAAGTTTGGGGGGGAGAGATGAGGATTGCAATAAAGTGGTAAAAAGGCACAAAAAAATGAAGAAAAGTAAAGGCAATGAAAAAGAAAGAAAAGCAAAAAGACAAAAAGAAAGTTCAATATAAAAAAGAATAAAAAGGGATTCAAAGAAAAGCAAACAATGAAAGGTGTGGAAAGTTGAAAAAGGAGAAAAGGTTTGAAATGCATAAGAAAGAGTGACAATGTGTCTCCCTAACCCCTTAGAAAGAAGTGAAATGACTCAAAGAGTCAAGTGAATAGATGCCAAATGAATCAAAAGAAGTGCTTAAGGGAAGATGGAACCTACTTAGACTAAAACATTTCCTACCCTGAACCAAAAGCCTTCACAGTGTCTCCACAAAAGCCTTATATGATCTTGAGTTGAATGAAGCTTACATTTAGTGGATACTCACATAAGGGGCAAGCATATGGTACCTGGAGGCAGACTTGTGGATTTTTCTTGGGAGAGATGAGTGAATTCCCATTAATCTCGTTTTGCGTGCCACTATTCTAAAGGTGAGGTTTGCTTGGGGAGAGTTGAGGATGTGTGAGTTTGGGTTCCACAATGACCAAAGTAAGTGAAAGAGTTCTTTGATGTGTTGAGTCAACTCTTGATGCTCTTGTGTCGCACTTGATCCATGGTTTTTCAAAGAGTAAATGTTGTTAACGATTCATTTGTATTGAGGGCAATTGTTAGTCCCAATTGATGCTAGTTGAGGTTGCTTTAGGACAGCTGAAAATTTCTTGGATTTTCCCTTAAGGGGTGGGTCTTATTTTGTTTGCTTGAGGACAAGCAAAAGCTTAAGTTTGGGGGATTTGATAACTAGGGATTTTGACGCATTTTATACTCCTTATTGCTTATGCTTTGATCAAATATTCATACAAAATAGTCCCAAAAGGCTTACAAGTTGTGCTTGATAGCAGGTTTGATCAACAAAGTGACAAAATGTCAAAGATCGGCTCAAAAGGAATGAAACTTGCACAAGTGCTAAAGACAAGGCAAGCTCAGGCAGAACAGGCTCAGTGCGACTGCACACCACTTTGTGCGGTCCGCACTGGGAGATTCAGAGAGTTGAATTTCAGGCTTCAAGGCAGTCCGGCCGCACACCATTTTGTGCGGTCCGCACTGAAGGCAGCGCGGCCGCAATCCATTCTCTGCGATCCACGATGCCAAGATTAAGAGAGGATGATTTTTCAAGTTTTGAAGCCTGTGCGGTCCGCGGTCAACTTTGCGTGGACCGCACTAGAAGCCTCCGCGGCCGCGGTCCATTCTGTGAGGGTCCGCGGAGCCCAAGTTCAGAGAGATCAATTTTGAAGATCAAAGCCTAGTACGGACCGCAGTCCATTTTGTGCGGTCCGCACTAACCCCGCAGGGGCATTTTTGTCCAGATTTTTTAGCTTAGTATAAATAGATTTTTTTTCCATTATTAGGGTAGCAGATATTGTAATACGTAAGCTGCGCTCGTGAGACGACTTTTCTTAGCCATTTTGGGCATTTTTAATTACTTTCCATCATTGAATCTTTGTATTTAGCTTAGCAATTAATTAATATGAGTTCATCTTTACTATTTCTTGTTTTTCTTCTTTGAATATGAGTAGCTAGACCCCATAGCTAGGGTTGTGGCTCAACCCTAGTGTGGGTATTTGATGGGTCTTGTATTTTAGGGCTAATTTGACTATGGGTGTTTGTTATTTGGGCCAATTTCATGGTTAATTTCTGAATTAGTGGTTGCAAACACTAGTTTGTGTTGAGTTGACTTAAGCTCTTCTTGAGAAAGAGAGCCTAAGTCTCCGAAATCGGTCCAACAATGAATTGAGGCGTACTCAAGAGATTGATAGCCCCAATTAAAGGGTTAAACCTCGAGAGAGTAATACTCGAATTGAACCCTGGTTGCTTGAGCAAAATTGCATACCCAATTGGTCTTGAGAAAGCCAATTCGGGCAAAATCACTCGAACCACCGAGAGGTGTAGAGTGGGTAAAATTGTGCAACGGTTATAACATACTCCCCAAATATGTCAAATGTGCCTTAGATTCGAGTACCCATCAATTGACCACCTAGGTGGTAGTCACCACCCTAGTGCCTTTTACACTATTTGAACAACCCGTAGCATCTAACCCTTAGCTTAATTTACAATTTGTAGTTTGTTAAAAGTAGAATTATTAAGAAAACCCCAAAAATGAATAGAAGTGTAATTAAGAACACATAAGCAATCCTAATCTAGATAGATACTCGATTCCAATCCTAGCTCTCTGTGGATATCGATCCCAACCCAAAATCGGGTAAAAGCTATTGTGACCCTCTCTTGCTACTTATAGTAGTGCGGAGTTGGCAGCGATCACTGGGACAACATGGAAAAAGGCACCAAGGAATTTGTCTGAAAGTGCGACAAAATGCCAGAGATTTGCCCCTATGATTCACCAACCCGGTGAACAATTACACTCGTCTTATTGTCGTGGTCGTTCATGAAATGGGGAATGGACATTGTCGGACCTCTACCAACGGCACCAAGTAAAGCTAAATTCATTTTTATTTATGACTGACTATTTCTCAAAATGGGTGGAAGCGCAGGCCTTTGAAAAGATAAGAGAAAAAGAAGTCATTGACTTCATCTGGGACCATATTATGTGCCGATTCGGGATTCCTTCCGAGATAACCTGCAATTATGGGAGGCAGTTCATCGAAAGCAAAGTAACATAGTTCCTCGAGGATCACAAAATCAAGAGAATCCTGTCAACGCCGTACCACTCGTGTGCAAATGGTCAGGCCGAATATACAAACAAAACCATCATATAAAACCTAAAAACGAAGTTGGAAAGAGCTAAGTGAAAGTGGAGAGAAATATTGCCCGAAGTGCTATGGGCATACCGAACAACTCCAAAATCAAGCACAGGGGAAATGCCTCTCTCTAGTATATGGTGCCGAGGCTTTGATACCAGTGGAGGTCGGAGAGCCAAATGCCAGATTCTGACACGCCACCGAGAGCTCGAACAACGAGGTCATGACTACAGCCCTCGAACTATTGGATGAAAAGCGAGAAGCCTCACTGGTCCAAATGGCCGCCCAAAAGCAAAGGATCGAGAGGTATTATAACATGAGAACAAACCTCCGACATCTTAGAGTCGGGGACTTGGTCCTAAGGAAAGTCACCCTTAACACCCGAAACTCTAATGAAGGAAAGCTAGGCCAAAATTGGGAAGGACCGTACTGCATCCTCGGAGTAATCGGCAAAGGGTCCTACAAGCTCGGTACCATGGAAGGCGAACAACTTCCAAGCAATTGGAACATATCAATGCTGAAACGATACTATTGCTAAGGTGTCCGATGGAAGATTCTAGAACACCCTCGAGCTCGAGGACCTCGGGTTCTTAAAAGCATGCAGACTCTTTTCCTTCGACCGGATTTTGTCCCTAGAAGGGTTTTATCGGCAAGGTTTTTAACGAGGCAACATCCATATGCTACCTAGGGAAGACTCAATAAGTATTCGAGGCTTCTTTTGCAGTCGACCTCAAATACTGGGGGGCATCCCCCCGGAAGGTCACCTACTCGGAGAAGCCAAGATGCACTAAGCGGGGTCTCGATAGGAAAATAATGTATCGGGCCAAACGGTCGAACAAACCGTATCCGCATAGAACAACCGAGCCCGTAACAGCAAAAACGTGTATACTTGTACTATGTAATCAAAGAACACTTTCCCCTTCATCAAAGCATTTCGCGTTTCAAGGAAGCTCAGTATTTTTTGCAAAAAACAGCCCTAGATCTAAAAAATGTCCCATATACTCGGGGACTGGAATCAATAACTCAAAGCCATTTGACCTCCGGGTCGGAGCTCCAAACTCATAAGCCCTGAATGAGGCAACATCAAGATCACAAAACGGCTCCAGAGCCAAAAACGTCCCGAACACTCGGGGAATGGCGTGAAAAAACTCAAGGCCACATGACCTCCGGGTCGGAAACCCCGAAATCGTAAGCCCGCAATGAGGAAATACCAAGTTTACAAGTAATGGCTCCCAAGCCAAAAAACCCTCGCTGACTCGGGGACTGCCGCTAGTCGCCACCCCCATCGACTTATCAAAACCCGAGGCCACAAGGCCACGTGCCCGCCTTGGTTTCGTAAGACCTATATAAGGCAACAACAATATCTGTAAGACCTCAAGCAAGGCATGAACCATACTTGTACCAAGTAGCCAAAACTGTAAGACCTCAAAGGCATGTAAAACTTGTAAAACCTTACTAAAGGCATAACCCCGATCTTAAAGTGAAGGCTATATATCGAACTTGTAAGACCCCTAAAAAGGCATACCCTCGATATAGACGCCGAAGCTACTCCACTCGGGGACTGAAAGGTGATCGCTGCCAACTCCGCACTACTAATAAGTTGCAAGAGAGGGTCGCAATAGCTTTTACCCGATTTTTGGGTCGGGATCGAATCCTCAGAGAGCTAGAAGTTGGAATCGAGTATCTATCTAGATTAGGATTGTGTATGTGTTCTTAATTACACTTCTCAACATTTTTGGGATTTTCTTTATAATTCTAATTTCAACAAACTACAAAATTGTAAATTAAGCTAAGAGTTAAATGCTACGGGTTGTTCAAATAGTGTAAATGGCACTAGGGTGGTGACTACCGCCTAGGTGGTCAATTGACGGGTACTTAAATCTAAGTCACATTTGACATATTTGGGGAGTATGTTGTGACCGTTGCACAAATTTACCCACTCTATACCTCTCGGTGGTTCAAGTGATTTTGCCCGAATTGGCTTTCTCAAGACCAATTGGGTATGCAATTTTGCACAAGCAACTTAGGGTTCAATTCGGGTGTTACTCTCTCGAGGTTTAACCCTTTAATTGGGGCTATCAATCTCTTGAATACGCCCCAATTCATTGTTGGACCAATTTCGGAGACTTAGGCTCTCTTTCTCAAGAAGAGCTCAAGTCAACTCAACACGAACTAGTGTTTGCAACCACTAATTCAGAAATTATCCATGAAATTGGCCCAAAAAACAAACACCCATAGTCAATTTAGCCCTAAATTACAAGACCCATCAATTACCCACACTAAGGTTGAGCCACAACCTTAGCTATGGGGTCTAGCTACTAATATCCAAAGAAGAAAAACAAGAATTAGATGAAGATAAACACTTATTAATTAATTGCTAAGCTAAATACAAAGATTCAATGATGAAAAGTAAGTAAAAATGCCCAAAATGGCTAAGAAAAGTCGACCCACGAGCGCAGCTTACATATTACAATATCTGATACCATTAAAATGGGAAAAGAATCTATTTATACTAAGCTGAAAAATCTGGACAAAAATGCCCCTGCGGGCTTAGTGCGGACCGCACAAAATGGACCGCGGTCCGCACTAGGCTTTTGTCTTCAAAATTGATCTCTCTGAACTTGGGCTATGCGGACCGCACAGAATGGACCGCGGCCGCGGAGGCTTCTAGTGCGGTCTGCGCACAGTTGACCGCGGACCGCACAGGCTTCAAAACTTGAAAAATCATCCTCTCTGAATCTTGGCACCGCGGACTGCAGAGAATGGACTGCGGCCGCGTTGCCTTCAGTGCGGACCGCACAAAATGGTGTGCGGCCGCACTGCCTTGAAACCTGAAATTCAACTCTCTGAATCTCCCAGTACGGACCGCACAAAGTGGTGTGCGGCCGCACTGGGCCTGTTCTGCCTGAGCTTGCCTTGTCTTTGGCACTTGTGCAAGTTTCACTCCTTTTGAGCCGATCTTTGACATTTTGTCACTTTGTTGATCAAACCTGCAATCAAGCACAACTTGTAAGCCTTTTGGGACTATTTTGTATAAATATTTGATCAAAGCATAAGGAAGAAGGAGTATAAAATGCGTCAAAATTCCTAGTTATCAACTCCCCCAAACTTAAGCTTTTGCTTGTCCTTAAGAAAACAAAATAAGACCCACCCCTTAAGAGAAAGTCCAAGAAAAATTTCAGATGTCCTAAAGTGACCTCAACTAGCCTCAATTGGGACTAACAACAACAACAACTACTACCCAGTATAGAGGGTAATATGTACAGAGGCCTTACCCCTACCCGAAAGGGCAATTGAGGACTAACAATTGCCCTCAATCCACATGAATCATTAACAACATTTACTCTTTGAACAACTATGGATCAAGTGCGATTCAAGAGCATCAAGAGTTGACTCAACACATCAAAGAACTCTTTCAATTACTTCGGTCATTGTGGAACCCAAACTCACACATCCTCAACTCACCCTAAGCAAACCTCACCTTTAGAATTGTGGCACGCACAACGAGGTTAATGGAAATTCACTCATCTCTCTCAAGAAAAAGTCACAAGTCCGACT
>NW_017670458.1:137288-138092 GCF_001879085.1 Nicotiana attenuata
AACAGTGTACCTTTCTCCTTATTCAATTAGTTCCACTCAAAAGCCAAACCAACCACCCCACACTTTAACTTTTACAAAGTTCATAACAATTCAAGTGCTCATGAGAGGTGAAAAGGTTCAAATAGATGGTTAATTCAAACAAATGGGTAAGGCTTGTAATGTGGTTGCCAAAGAAAAAGGATTATAGGCTCAACGAGGTTAACTACGATACATAACAATTAGGTGGGTAAAATATACATATCTGGCTCAACAAGAAAACGCCTATATCACTTCCAAGACTGAACAACACTACTATTTCGCTTTGCAAACACACGGGGCAAGTTCTAGGCATCAAATGCAATGCACAGAATAACACAAAACCTTACACACACATGGCACATAACTCACTCAGGATTGGATTCATCAAGACACCCTAGTCAGAGCAGTTAAGCAAATTTAAGATCATACAATTTAAGGTACTTATACAAGAGTCAAAAACTGAGCCTAAGCGTCACAGCCAAAGTACTAACTATTCTCAAGGCATAACAAAGTCAAGAGATATTGCTTCATTTCAAAACAAAACACAAATGGCTCATATTCCCAAAAAAAAAACTAACTACACCCGGTTCAAATAAAACCCTTGGAAAAGAACCGTGGTTTAAAGAAAAACCAAGGGGTAATTGCTACACTACCTAACAAATAAAAACTCTTTTTGGTATTTTCTTTAGACTTACTTCCCTCAAGAAAACTGTCTAGAAGATCCGTCATCAGGAAAAGTCCAAATCTTTTAAAAAAAAAAAACGACAAGCTAATGTAGCATGAAAA
>NW_017670458.1:138376-240084 GCF_001879085.1 Nicotiana attenuata
GCCCTAGTTGCCGCTCCACCCGCACAGCTTGCTAGGGGTGGGGACAGGGCGGGTAGAGGTCGCCCTAGAGGGGGAAGCCAGGCCAGATTCTATGCTCTTCCGAGTAGGACAGAGGCAGTTGCGTCAGACTTAGTCATTACAGGTGTGATTGCGGTTTGCCATAGAGATACGTCATTCTTATTTGATCTAGGATCTACTTATTCATATGTGACATCTTACTTTGCTCCGCATTTGGTTAATATCGCGTGATTCCTTGAGTTCTCTTGTTTATGTATCTACATTTGTGGGAGATTCTATTGTTGTGGACCGTGTGTATCAGTCGTGTCTAGTTGTTATTGGTAGTTTTGAGACTAGAGTTGATTTGTTGTTACTTAGTATGGTAGACTTTGATGTTATCTTGGGCATGAACTGGTTGTCGCTTTATCATGCTATTCTTCATTGTCACGCCAAGACTGTGACACTGGCTATGCCAAGTTTAGCATAGTTAGAAGGGAGGGGTACATTAGATTATGTTCCTATCAGGGTTATCTCATTTCTAAAGGCTCGGCGGATGGTTGAGAAGGGACATAATTCTTTATCTAGCTTTTGTGCGGGACGTCAGTGCTGATACTCCTACCGTTGAGTCGGTTCTGGTAGTGAGAGACTTTCCAGATGTATTTCCGGCAGAAATACAGCAGAATGAGATGATAGTTGAGAATGTTACACACAGAATTAAGATGGATGATTAGCATTATATAATATGCAAACAATATTCTGAATGTTCACTGTTCCTGTAAATAAATTACCCAGCTAATTCCGTGAAGAACTTTTAGAACGGATTTTACACCTAAAGGACCACAAATTGTATATACTTTAGCACGAGATGAGGAATAAAAATGGCAATTACTTGGGGACAACACTATAAGACGTTGCCGCTTAAGGCATGAAATGATAATCCTCATTGGCTGTTGATTGGGTAAAACAACGAAATGAAGAAAACAATGTGAGTGTTCATATAATAACCTTCCCCAGTGGTGTCCGGCACTTCAACTGCATAAGGTGTTTGAGAATATGCCTCTGAAACGGTAAATCCAGGCGGAGAGATTGACTTGAAGCTGTGGCAACGATGCTTCATTTTACTGCTTTGCCGCTGCCCGTTGCTTTCTTGCTGCTGGTGCAGACTTGGGGACCTAAGAATGTGCCATGTTTCTCATACGTGGCTCCCAAGCAGAAAGAGTGAGAGTGAGCAACTCACAATGTTAAACGAAAAAAAATAAATGAAAATGAAAATTTGTCGTGGCAAATGTGCGCGTTGAGTCGGGTTTCAATGGATTGAAAATGGGTCAAATAAAATTGGTTGCAATCCAATTTATCCATATTTCATGAGAGGCAAAAATGAGAAATACAAGAACAACGGAGAATGTTGAAAATATACAGTTACTCATTTTCAACTCATTTCAAAAAAGTTTTCAATTTATTTTAATGCGAATTAAAAACGATTTGGCTCATATTTATTGATATATTAGTTTTAGTATATATGTATAGCATGCAGGGGCGTACGCAGGAGTTTTCGTAAGCGGTCTCGACATTTAAAGAAGTGAGCCAGTAAATAAAACACTATAATAAAATCCTATTTCATATATTTTTTTTTTAAAACAATAATTCAAGTACCCTAATACAAATTTCTCTTGGACGAGTTCTAAGTAATTGTATCTACAATAGACTCATTAGAAATATTTCTTTCTATATTCTATGAACCATTAAAAGTATTTTTGGCAGTGAGATATACCAATGGGATGCTGTCGCGGATGGTTTAGTTATTGCTTTTTAGGAAAAAAGTTATAGGATCAAGCCTTGCTGGCTTCTATTCCAGAATAATGCTGAAAATTTTAAAAAAATGAAACCAACATAGCAAGGGTTCGAACTCTTGACTTCCACCCGGAAATCTAGATGCTTTACCTGCGAGCCACCGAAGCTCTTTAGTCAGGCGGTCTTATTTCAGCTCTATTTATTGGGATGTTGTCTTACGTAGTATTATTTTATATACATATTAATTAAAAAAATCATCGACGAAGCGGTGTCGGATGACACCGCTCGGATCAACGTGCCTCCGCCCCTGATAGCATGTGTGTTCCGCGTAAATTAATAAAAAGATATATATGAAAATATATATTATTGAGCATGTATAACTAGCTTAACAAAAGAAGAAATTCCCCACATATCTTAGATGCCTTAATGTTTTTGTCTCCAGTTACTCAGTTGTCGGGTTATTATTTTTCTTGTGTGATTAATTAGTAGAATATGCTTGATTAAACGATGATTAATAATAATAATAATAATAATAATAATAATAATCTATTCATATTATCTAAAGTTATTTTTTTTTAATTTGACCTGAAATTATTAAGTGTCCTCTCGTAGGTATTTATATAATTTGATGTCAGGTTAAAGAGTCCGATAATAGTGTATAATGAGAAAATTCATATCTAATACTGTAGTATTTAAGAATATGTATTAAAAGTTTGTACGTAATAATGAATTTGGAAGGAAACTATATTTATATAGGCTAAAATTTAATTAAAATGAATATGAAAAAGGCTTGTTTACTTTTAAATAATTCCAGTTTGATATAAAGTGGATGTGTATAACATCTACGTACATACACATATGATTTATAAAGAACAATTGTATACGTGTATATACTCTTTTCTGTTTTCATTTGAAGAAGTAAATAAAGAAATTGTTATTCATATTCTACATGGACGTGTAAGGATAGCAAAATTTAGTATGAAATTTAGGAAGCCAAGGATTTTTCTAAGATAAAATTTTTCTTGATTTTAAAGTCCTAAATATTAGAACTTTTACATAATTCATAAGAAAAGATTTAGTAATAATTGTAGTTGAATTTAAATTAAAATCCTGAATATTAGCAAAATAATTGAAGGATTATTTTATCTAAGTGTAAAATGGTAAAAAAAAGGGAACGCCAAAAGCTTGGTATGCATAAAATGAATATATTGTTGATAAGAATTATTAAGTGAGGAAAGCTTTTTCTCTCTCAAAAACCGTTTCTCTCGGCGCTCGTTTAGGTGATCTACTAACGTACGCCGTTCACCGGAATGGAAGGGCGAGGAAGACCACGGAAGCGAGTCAACAAGGTGCTACTCATAGATCCAAAGCTACTCGAGGTGCTGAAAATTGGAACGGGGAATGGAAACTCACCAGAAGGAGGGAACCTCCATGGATCTGCTATGAAGCAAGCAATGGAACAGGAACAACAATTAAGAAAGCAGGAACTGGAGGTCACGCCTACAGTTGGGAAGGGGAAATCAGTTGTAGCTGCGGAGGATCTAAGTACATGCAAGAGGATTAACAATGGAGTTGGTACTAGCTGCCATGCAGGAAGTACCTCTGGGGTGAAAGATGTACAAGAGCAGAGTAATGGCCCTAAAAACAATAGATCTAACAACAAGGAGAAGGAATGCACTCAACAGGTAACGGAAAAAGAGAATCAGCCGACGGAGAAGGGGAACATGCAAACATGGGCAAGCATAGTTACTGGAAGCAAAATGGCGTCAAAAGGTATGAATCTGAGATATATTCCACCAAGCATTCAGGAAGGGAAGACAATTGTGAAATTGGAACAAGAGGATATAGAGGAGGAGATCGAGAAATGGAGAATGGCTATAATTCTATATGTTGTTGGAGCATCTCCATCAATAGGAGCAGTGGAGAGATTCCTAATAACACATTGGAGATTTGCAGAAAAGCCTAAAATATATTATCATCATGATGATTATTTCGTCATACGGTTCAACAATGAAGAGGACAAGGAGAAGGTATTATTCTCAGATCCAAGCACTATCAACAATAGGCCAGTGATAATAAAGGAATGGGCGGCAGACTTTAATTTCCAGAATGAAGTTCTTAAAACCATACCAATATGGGTAAAGTTTCCTAATCTACCTTTAAGCTGCTGGGGAATGAAGGCACTGAGCAAGATCTGTAGTGGATTAGGTACCCCTGTGTATGCTGATGAGTGCACCACCAATATTGCACGCATCTCATATGCAAGGGTTCTTATTGAAATGGACATCACTAGAATACTTCCAAAGAGCATTGTTGTGCAGGACCCTAAGGGAGGGGTATTTGAACAGCTAGTACAATATGATTGGCAGCCTGAGTATTGTGCAACATGTCTACAAATAGGTCACAATTGCAAGACTACCAATGAGCAGAAGCAGCAAGTACCAGGCCACAAAGGAAACAAAACAAAACCTATGCAAGTCTGGAGGAGAGCTGATCAAGTACAGAAAAGTGACAAAAATAATGAACAAAAATAGGAAACAAATGGGATGGACAATAGGGGGAAAGATGCAGAGAATAAGGAGCTGGCAGAAGCAACAGTACCACAGGCAGAAGGATGGACAATGGTCAAAACAAAATCAGCTAGTAAAATGGCAAAAAATGGAGGCAATACTGATAAGGAGATAGGTACAACAAATGGTTTTAGCTCACTAGGAAGATGGGCTGAGGAAAGCCAAGTATTAGGATTACAGGAATTGGAACAATGTGCAAGGGGACAGAGTAGCCAAGGGGTTGAAGGAAGCCAAGATCCATTCCCTCCATTACTAAGATGAAAGTCATCACTTGGAATGTGAGGGGGGTGAACAAGAATTATAAGCAAAAGGAGTTAAGGGAGTTCATAAAAGTAAATGGAGTAAATGTTATAGCTATTATTGAACATAGAGTTAAAGAATGCAAAGAAAGACAAGTGATAAATAAAATAGTACCTACTTGGGAGGGGATCTCAAACACTTCCATGACCAATAAGGGAAGAATATGGCTACTATGGGATCCAAAAGTTGCTAGATTAAAGGAAATTAATATACATAGTACATACAAGCTGAAGTTAATAGTAATGCAGATGCAATGACATACCATTTTACTGCTGTATATGGCCTACATACAGTACATGATAGGAAAGAATTATGGAGGAAGCTCAGAGAGGTGGAAAGCAAGCAGCAAGAACCATGGTTAGTAATGGGAGATTTCAATGCCATACTTGAGGTAGAAGACAGAACACATGGAACAGTAGCGCAAGACCAAGAAATAAAAGACTTTAGAGATTTCATGGATGAGGCTGGTATGACTAAACTGAAAGCAATGGGGAGGTCCTTTACCTGGACAAACAGCAATGTTTTTAGCAAAATTGACAGGGCAATAGTGAATGGAGAGTGGATGAGCAAGATGCCTATTACTCAAGTACATGTTCTAGATCCCTACTTTTCTGACCATTCCCCCCTATGCATTGAATTGGGAAGCCAACAAAAGACAGCACCTAGACCATTTAGATTATTGAACTATCTGGCTGATGATCCAAACTTTGAGAAGGTAGTAGCAGATAGTTGGTAGATAAGCATCAGTGCAGGCTACATGAAAAAAGTATGGCTTAAGCTGAAGAAAGCAAAACAAGCAATGAAGGGCTTAAACACAAAGGAGTATCCTAGGATTGCTGAAAAAGTCAAAGGCATCAGGAGTGAACTTCAAGCTATACAACAACAAATGAGAACACCTACTCAGGATCCATATCATTTTGAAGTGGAGAAAGAGCTAAGGTTGCAGCTGGAGAAATGGGATGCAATAGAGGAAAGCATATATAAACAGAAGTTTAGAGTACAATGGCTCAATCTAGGAGACTCTAACTTAGCTTATTTTTTTTCTAGCATAAAGAACAGGAGAGCTCAGAACCAGATCAAAGCTCTTACCAATGCAGCAGGAGATATTATACACACAGATAAAGGAATAGAAGAGGAGATAATGCAATTCTATCAGGGACTACTAGGGGCAGCCAATGCTACACTACCTGCTATGAACCTAAATGACATGAGGAGAGGACCTGTGCTATCAAGGAAACAACAGATGAATCTTATCCAGCCAGTTAGCAGAGAAGAAGTATGGAAAGCACTTCAAGGAATAGATGATAACAAAGCTCCGGGGATAGATGGATTCAATTCAGTATTTTTCAAGAAAGCATGGGCCACGATTGGGGAAGAGGTAACTAAAGCTGTGCTAGAGTTTTTTGATTCTCAAAGCCTCTACAAACCAATAAACTGTACAACTATAACACTGGTGCCCAAAATAAAGAACCCTACCTCAGTGAAACAATATAGACCTAGCTCCTGCTGCTCCACACTATACAAAATCATATCCAAAGTGCTTACCAGTAGATTACAGGGGGTCGTGGATAGCCAAGGAAAAAGTGCTGTATACTTTGGTGGAGTACCTGAACAAATACAAGAACAAATTCTGAAGGAGCTAGGCTTTTCTGCGGGAACTCTACCCTTCAGATACTTGGGGGTACCACTGAGTTCAAAAAGATTAACAATTGAGCAATGCCAGCCACTTATGGATAGGATGGTAGGAAGAGTAACCTCATGGACAACAAAAATGCTCTCATATGCAGGAAGTTTGCAGTTGATTAGAAGTGTTCTCACAGCTATTCAACAATTCTGGACACAAATATTCATACTACCAAAGAAAGTGATGGAAAAAATTGAATAGATTTGCAGAAGTTTCTTATGGAATGGAAATAATGAATGTTCTAAGAAGGCCTTAATAGCATGGGATAAATTCTGTTTGCCAAAAATAGCAAGGGGACTCAACATAATATATATATGCATTTGGAACAAAGCTGCTATACTTAAACACTACTGGAATTTATGCAAGAAGAAAGACAGGTTGTGGGTTCAATGGGTGCACAACTATTACATAAAAGGGGCACAAGTATGGGACAGTCAGGCTACACAGGCATTATGGCTAATACAGAAGATCTTTAAAGCAAATCAGTATTTGGAGGAAGCAGGGGTAACAAATGAGGATTTCCTAAAAGAAGACAAATATTCAATCAAGCAAATGTACAACAAGATGAGAAAAGAACATCCCAAAGTGCAATGGAGGAAACTGATATGTAACAACCAGGGCTGCCCAAAGTAGATTTTCATATTGTATCTTGCACTACAGGATAGGCTATACACAAAGATGAGACTGAAAAAGTGAAACTTGGGGTATGATACAACATGTGCATTATGTGACAATGAGGAAGAAGACATCCAACACCTGTTTTTTAAATGTCTAGCTACTTCTCAAGTCTGGCAAAAACTACTGGATTGGCAAAGAGTTCAGAGGCAAGCTATGGGATGGAAGGAGGAAGTGGAATGGGCTGGGAACAATGCTTCTAGAAACAGTGCACGTGCAGAAATCTATCATATGGCCCTAGCAGGTAGTGTGTATTACATATGGCTAGCAAGGAACAGCAAAATATTCCAACAGAAAATGAGGCCAGCAGCAAGTATAGTAAAACAGATCATTCAAGACTTACATTGCAAGGGGAGAAGGAGCAAGAAGTTGATGCCAATATTGAAGCAGCTAGATTACTATCCTAGTTTAGAGGAGTAGAGGATATAACATCATGTATAGGCTGCAATTTGTATGTTTAGATGAGGAAGTAGTGTACTGAAGTTGGGGCATCTGTCCAACTTCAGAGTTTTGAAACACTGTGTAAATATTTACTTGGTAATGAAAATCCATAATTACCAAAAAAAAAAAGAATTATTAAGTGAGGAAACAAGAAATCGTAGGACTATAACTAAAAGAATGAAATAATATGAGGTTTTTCCTTATAAGTTACTATTCTCTTATTCCATCAAAAAAATTAGTAAGATTATGCTTCCAGTTTCTATACCATAATTTAAATATCTTACTATTAATAGTCTCTCTATCCTTACAAGGTAGAGGTAAGATATGCATACACACTACCTTTCTCATACCTCACCGTATGGGTTAATATAGGGTATGTTGTTGTTATTGTTGTAGTACTATTAATAAATAAAGAAAGTAATCAATGACTAATATTGAAAATCATACATTGTCATTAATTAAAAGAAAGTAAAAGAATTATCATAATTTGAGGGAGGCAGCAAGAGAGGTGTTGGGAGTTTCTAAAGGTTACTCTGGCAAGCACCGAGGCGACTGGTGGTGGAATGACGTGGTCCAAGGTAAACTGGAAACCAAAAAAGCGGCTTACATTAAGTGAGTAGAGAGCACCGAAGAGGATTAGAGGAGAGCGAACTGAGAAAGATATAAGGAAGCTAGGAAGGAGGCGAAACTAGCGGTAACAAAGGCTAAGACTGCTATTTTTTGTTGGCTTTATGAGGAACTTGGGAGCAAAGGTGGGGACAAGAAGTTATTTCGGTTGGCCAAAGCGAGAGAGAAGAAGGCTCGCGACCTGGATCAAGTCAGGTGCATCAAAGACGAGGACGGTCGAGTATTGATGGAAGAGGCCCAGATTAGGCAAAGATGGTAGCCATACTTTCATAAACTTCTGAATAAAGTGGGGGATGAAAACATCGTGTTAGGGAAATTGGGGCACTCCGAGAGTCACTGAGACTTTAGGTATTGTAGGAGAAATAAGGTTGAGGAGGTCGTGGGTGCCATGGGTAAGATGAGTCGGGGCAAAGAGACCTGACCAGACGAGATTCCAGTAGAGTTTTGAAGATATGCGGGTAGAGCAGGCTTAGAGCGGCTGACTGGGTTTTTTTTAATGTTATCTTCAGGACAAAGAGGATGCTTGATGAGTGGCGGGTGGAGTACAATGGTTCCAGTGTACAAGAAAAAAGGGGATATCCAAAATTGAACAACTATAGGGATATCAAGTTACTAAGTCATACCATGAAAGTGTGGGACAGGGTGGTGAAAGGGAGGATAAAGAGGGCAGTGTCTATATTGGAAAACCAGTTTGGGTTCATGCCAGGTGGTTCTACTATGGAAGCTATCCACCTTATCAGGAGGTTGGTGGAATTATACAGGGATAGGAAGAGGGATTGCATATGGTGTTTATTGACCTAGAGAAGGCGTATGACAAGGTTCTTAGGGACGTCCTTTGGAGGTGTCTGGAGGTGAAAGGTGTGCCGGTGGCTTACATTTGGGTGATAAAGGATATGTATGATAGAGCTATGACCCGAGTTAGGACTGTAGGAGGTGACTCAGAGCCTTTTCCGGTTGTTATGGGGTTACACCAAGTATCTGCGCTCAGCCCGTTCTTATTTGCTCTAGCGATGGACGCACTGACACAACATATCCAAAGAGAGGTCCCATGGTGTATGTTGTTCGCTGATGATATAGTTCTGATTGATGAGACGTGAGGCGACGTGAATGAGGGACTGGAGGTATGGAGGCAGGTCCTAGAGTCTAAAGGTTTCAAGTTGAGTATGACTAAGATGGAATATGTGGAATGTAAGTTCAACGACGTGACGGGGGAAGCGGATGTGGAAGTCATGCTTGACTCACAGGTCATCCTCAATAGAGAAAGTTTTAAGTACTTAGGGTCAATTACCTAGGGAGATGGGGAGATCGACGGGGATATTACGCACCATATTGAGGTGGGGTGGATGAAATTGAGGTTAGCGTCTGGAGTCCTGTGTGACAAGAATGTGCCTCCGAAACTCAAAGGTAAGTTTTATAGAGCGGCCAGTCAAGAATTCACATATCCAGAAGATAAAAGTAGCATTAATGAGGATGCTGAGATGGATGTGTGGGCACACTAGGCTGGATAATATTAGGAATGAAGATATTCGAGAGAGGGTGGGCGTGGCTCCCGTGGACGACAAGATGCGGGAAGCGCGACTTAGATGGTTCGGACACATGCGGAGGAGAAGCCTAGATGCACTAGTTAGGAGGTGTGAGCGGTTGACTTTGGCAGGTACGAGAAGAGGCAGAGGGCGGCCTAAGAAGTATTGGAGCGAGGTGATCAGGCAAGACATGGCGAGACTTCAGATTTACGAGGACATGGCTCTTGATAGGAACATGTGGAGGTCGAGCATTAGGGTGGTTGGCTAGGAGGTAGTCGAGAGTTCTTCCCTCTTTGTACCGGGTAGTCTGATAGAGTTTTGTTTAGGTTTGTTAGCGGTCAATGTTGTGTTCACATTGTTGTTTTGCATAGTTTTGTGTTATTGTCCTTTCACTTATTCGTTGTTGTTATTTTCTTTCTGGCATCTTTTATTGTTACATGCCTTTTTTTTTTGTTTCTTTTATGATATTATTGTTTCTCTTGTTGAGCCGAGAGTCTCCGGAAAAAAGCCTCTCTACCCTTTTTGGTGTAGGGTAAGCTAAAAAAAAAACTAAACAATGTACATACGAAAACAGAAATTTAACCTTGAATAAAAATATAAATGAAGCTATAGAGTTATTGGGAAAGAAGGTTTTTACTAGTTTGCATTTTCCACGAATACAGGCGCACCCCATTGTTTGCTACCATAAATAAATTCAGAGAACTATAGATTCACTTGTTCGAAAATGGCGAATCAGCAACAAACACAGAGTCGTCTTGAAACAGTACCTCTTCTGGTGGTCATACTTATCGGTGTCCATGTCCTCGCTTTGGTACTTTCTCTTATTCTTTTTTAATTAGTAGTAGTAACATGATGAAAAGGGTAGAGTATTTGATTCTTTATGATGAAATTTGTGTAGGTCTACTGGATTTATCGGCTAGCAAATCAGAAGCAACCCCCGAGGCTTAAAAAGCACTAGGATTCAGTTCTTCTTTTCTGTCCTATGTCACGCACTCTTATTTTTTTTTTCCTGTTGAAATTTTATGTTTGGGGATCTTTGAATTGCTTGAGATTTCAGTTGTTGAAAGTTGAATGGGGATATTTGGTTGTATATTTTTGTGCTTCAACTTGTACTGGGGTGGAATCCCTTTTTACAACAATCTCACTTTTGGTTAATGATAAGCAACTTTAGGTATTAAAATTTCTTGAGAATTTGGGTTCTTGAAATTTTAATAGGATAATCTATTAACTAAGTAAGACATGAATATGAGCATTCTATTATATATATATTTTGAATTGTTAAAGGTATTTCTTTGAAATTCTAGCAACAAGAAAGTGCTGTAAAGGTATATACATAGGGAGCAGATTATCACTGCTGTAAGTGTAAAGAGCCCAAAATATCTATCGTGCCTCACCTTAAATATGCCTGCAGCAAAGGTTCGAATATGTGACGTGTGCCCAACTCACACATCACGCCCTGCCCTCTTACCTTGGGAGAATCTATTACTCATTATGAGTAAAATGTGTTGAGATAATCTAACTTTAGCATCTTTTTATTTGATTAAGAAGGGAAGAGGAAAAGAAGCAATGAGCTGTGTGTGCTTCTAGCATTTCAAACCTTGAGCATACATCACCACTTATATGCGGTTCCAACTTTTGAGAAGCTACAGGAATCTAGATGAGGAATTATGAAGAAAAGAAGAACGAGTTTCCAAATTGGGTTCACACTCAACAACTTTCATTTATGTGTTGTATATTTCCATTTAAGCTCAAGTGATCTTGATTTTTGATTGAAAGATTCATTTGAAATTGTGCATTTTCCTATATTATACTATCTTCTACTCCTTTATCCAATTTATATGCCACATTTTCTATTTTGGGATGCCCCAAATATGATTTTCAAAAGTTCAATTATGTTCAATTAATTATTTGAATTTGAACTCCGATGAAATGCTGTTCTATCAAACTGACTTTTCAAGAGCTATTCAAACACTTTCACCCGCTTTACCAAACATAATAACAAATCAAAATAATATTTTAAGCTTTGTGCAAATGGTTTTTGCATAAATGGAAGAGTGGGAGTATTTGGGATGCTAATGACCCATCCAAGATAATGCATTTACCTTATTTTGGATTCGTAGTGGCTTAACAATTGCTTAAGATCGGGAGGGTTAAACAAAACTCTCTTCTTGTCGATTGAAGAATTTGGTGTGACAAAATCATGTGTTTCCTTATTCATTCCTTCGTTATTCTTTCATTGTGGTGGTTCCAGGCTTTTGTTTAATATACTGATTTTGCAGTCTTCACTCAAATTCAAATGATTTTGTTCCTTTGAATTTCTTTTTAGATTTTTGTTATTATTAGTAATACATACCAGAGCTTTGGTAGGAGTGAGGAGTATAAAGCACTTTAAATATATGCAATGCTGGTAGTTATTTGGTGCTGTTGGTTTGAATTGTAACCTGGAACATCAAAGAGAAGTCAGTTATACTTGAGTTAGAAATTTACTTTTCTGATTAAAAAAATAAATAAAGATTTACTTCAGTCCTCTGTGTAAAGTGTTTGGCATTTTTCATGATTTAGCCTTAACCTATCTTCTGTTTGATAATTTATTCTTGAGGACATACCACTCAAATAGTTTTCTCTTTGCCTTTGCTACTTGATATTTCTTTCTCACTAACAACGAGGGGTGAAGATCAGAGAAGCAGTTCTACCAATGGAATGCATATCCTTCTGTGAGAGGTAGCTTTGAGGCCCTTTTGCTAAACTGTAGATCTACCAAAAGTATAAACAAGTTCCGTAGATTTAGGACAGCAACCTCTCTTAGGATCTGTAAACGCCTTATCCGGTTCTTAACTATCAAATGAGTTTTTCTAATAAGGTAAGTTAAGTATTGTAAAAAAGTGGCTCCAAGTTGGTGCATTGGGGTGTGCATTACAAAACTAACAAATGAATTGACGAGAGAAATTGGCCTGATGAAGAAACACCAAAAGTGATACTGCACTAATGTGTAGTTAGATCTTACGATTGGTTGTTTTCATCCTTTACCATGACTATATTCGCTTCACCCAAACACATCAAACCTAATCATGTCAGAAGAAGGTGTAATAGGGAAACACACAGCATTGTTCTTTTTTTTTTGGGGGGGGGGGGGGGGGAGGAGGGGGGGGGGGTTTTCTTTGCTGAGATGTGAAGAGGGTGCTTCATTCTTTTTTATCATAGTCATCAGGTTCATGATAAACATCATTAGATATCATTATGACCAGCCGAGCATTTCAAATTAGAAATTTTGCTTAGATGACCGATAAAATAAAGGTTTTTAACTTAAAATACATTATCTTCACTTGCTGTTTATATTCATTCTCAAATACAGAGCGTCCTTCTTACATTTGGAGAACTCATGACATGGTAAGATATCTGCTGTTTAGTCTTTGTTATATCATGTTGGGTATCGCTTTATTAAAATTGGATGTGCCAGTGATGCTAAGTGTTTTGCAGACTTCGGTCAAGTAGTAAGACTGCCACTTTCAAGTAAGTAATAGTGCTCGTAACATCAATCAAATAGTAAGAGTTCAAGGTGATGTAACTGGTAGTGAATACTTGAAGGAATATGGATATCAATAGTGGGGGACGATTTCAAGATTTCATGTGTTGAAGATTTAAAGTCATCTTTAAACTGATACATGCAAGGTCAGCAGCCATAGTCTTGCTCTATGCTTATCAAGGCATTCCAGTTTGTTGTGATTATTTAGTTTTGTTTGTTTGAGGACTATTTGGAGACAGTGTTGGCAGGTCTCTCCGTACTGCACTCATTTTCTCTCGTAGAAGCTAAATTTGATTTTGGCTTCAAATATATTGTTTTTGATATAGCTTTTGGGGTAAAATTAACTGACAGAGTTGATTTGCAATTCTGAAACTTAAATTCATATTCTCTAGCTTGGATTAGCACATGTCAGATTCAAACTAGTTGCCCTGTATTAGTTTGGATGTTTGTAATTTAGTACCATCTTGGTACCTTTTCAATACCTCGACCTGCCGATGCAGCAGAAACTAAGTATCTGGTGAATGGTCACATTTTTTAAGGTCAGCAACTGGCAGTAGTTTTTACTTAAGAGAGTTGGAAATGGCCTTTTGAATGAGAGCTAGGGAGCGTGGGAGATAGTTTTCTACTCCATTTTTGCTCATTCTTGTCAGCAAATTCTCCATTTAACTTGTCTCTGATTGGACAGTAGCTTGATGTGGTTTAGCAACAAAATTTGTTTCTTGGATTTCTTTAGGCCTAAAATGTGTCAAATTCTTGGAAGATAGAGTTGGTAAATGTTACTTTGCAAAAAAAAAATTCGTTTTTATGTTCTTGTTTTAGTAAACCATGGGTTTTGGAGGTATAGGGAAGTCTTTACCCTATTTGAATGCCTATAAGGATTGCGATTTTCTTCTTTGAGATGTCTTTAACACTAGGAGCATGAACCATCATTTAACATTTGAACCACATGAAGATATATATTAAACATATTTTGGATTTCATTGATTTTAACCTTTATGGTGAGCTGCTGGTGTGGAGAGGATCGACTGTGGTGCAAAATGCAGAACATAGTTGACATGAACTTGGTCTGTATGAACTCCATGTTGAAGTTTTATATATTTTCGATATCAAGTTCGAAATATAGGTATTGCACGCATTGGACCCATCTAAGAGCTGTTGTGATTGATGTTGAGTTGCTGAGAGACGAGGTAGAGTGTGATGACCCAAAAGGTCATATTATGTTTTAGAACACGATTTCGTGTTCCAAGGCCTTTAAAACCTTTTTTATTCCTCATTGATTTGCGTGCACAGTTCGGGCGTGTTTTCGGAAAGCATTTATGTAGAAAATTGATGAAATAAAAATGTTTGGCCTAAAAAGTTGATTTTAGTTGACTTCGATCAATGTTTTGAGTAAACGGATTCGGACTCGTGTTTTGACGGTCCCGGTGTGTTCGTAGTAAAATATGGGGCCTGGGCATATGCCCGGAATCGGATTCGGAGGTCCTTTGCCCGAGTAATGATTTTTTGTTAAAAATTATAAATCTTAAAATCTAATGATTTAATGAATTTGATTAATGATTGATCTAATTGGTAGCGGGCCGCATCTTGTTCCTGGAGCTCGGTACAGGTTTATAATAATATTTAAGTCATGTCTGTGAAATTTGGTGAAAATCGGAGTTGATTAGACGTGATTCGGGCATCCGGTTGAGAAAAGAGGAATTATAAAGTGTTCTTAAGAATTTCATGTGTTTTTGTGTTAAATTCGTAGTTTTAGATGTTATTTTGGTGATTTGATCGCACGAGCAAGTTCGTATGATGTTTTAAGACTTGTTTGCATGTTTGGTTTGGAGCCCCGAGGGGTCGAGTGAGTTTCGGATAGGCTACAGAGTGATTTGGACCTAAGAAAATTTGCTTGTATGCTTCAGGTATGCAGACTTCGCAATTGTGAGGTTTCGCTCGCAAATGCGAGCCTCGCATTTGCGAGCAGTAGGGCTGGGACGGGATCTCCGCAATTGCGAAGCTCAGGATCGCAATTGCGATCAGCTCAGGCCGCATTTGCGAACACTTGTTCGCATTTGCGATGTTAGCAGGCCCAGGCCAGTCTTCGCATTTGCGAAGTAAAGTTCGCATTCGCGGGGTTCGCATTTGCAAACCCCTTATCGCAAATGCGACACCTGCAACTGGTCAAAAACGAATTTGGACGTGATTTTTCATTCATTCTCCCATTTTTCAAAACCTAGAACACAAAAGGCGATTTTTCAAAGACATTTTCTTCCCCAAATCATAAGTAAGTAATTCTTAACTAGTTTCTTTCAATCTTTTACCTCTTTTTACAAGATTTTATCCTAGAATCTTTGGGTTTCATGGTGGAATTGCGGATTTTTGGGTAGAAATTAGGAATTTCGAAATTTGGGGATTTAGACCTCAAATCGAGGTTTCCAAAACCAATTGTATATCCGGGCTCGGGGGTGAATGGGTAATCGGGTGTCCGAATTTTAGATTTTTGACCAAGCGGGCCTGGGGTCGATTTTTGACTTTTTTGGGGAAAATATTGGGAAACTTATAATTATGTATTGGAATTGATTTCTTTAGCGATAATTGATGTTGTTAAGTTAATTATGACTAGATACGAGTGGTTCGGAGGTAAAAATTAGAGGAAAAGCGGTAATTGAGCGTTGAGTTGGCTGTTGGATTGAGGTAAGTGTTGTGTCTAACTTTGACTTGAGGGATTAGGGATCCCCGACTTAATTGCTATGTGAAAATCCATGTGTGTGGCGTATAGGTGAGGTGACGAGTACCTATGCACCGCTAAATTATCTGTTTTGCCTGTTTCTTTCCCCGTTCTTAATATATTGTCTTCCTGTCTTAACTACTACATGCTTATTGGTGTTTTCATGTTTAATTGCTACTTGTTAGATGTTGTTTTTCTTTATTGAAGGTATTAGCTATCCCGTAGTTTCATTGTATCACATTATTGGTTTAATTTGGTTTATCGGTGTTTTATGGTACATTTTGGGTTGGTCTCGCTGTATAATATTAATTGAGTGAAGTTTCATAAATGTGCACTTTCTGTTTGCTTTGGTTTGGGGCTTAAATATTATGGAGAATTTTGAGCAAAATTGTGAAATTCCTGATCTTATTGTGTGATTGGTACTGATATGGTGGGATCGGGTTGCGCGCCGCAACAGTAGGAATAAGAGTGATATATTGAGGAGGAATAAGGGTGAAATGCTATTATTTGGTGGGATTGGGTTACATGCCGCAACAGGAGTAATAAGGAGGGGGGAGGGGGGGTATGTTGAGGAGAAATAAGGGTGAATTACTATTGTACGGGGGGATCAGGATGCGCGCCGCATCAGTTTATGCGTTTATGTATCATTCTTCTACTATGCAAGTTATTCTGTAGTTTGGCTTTACACTTAATGATTGGTTATAGCTGGGTACTGACGAGGTACCGGAGTTCTGAATTCTTTTCTTGTAAGTTACTGTTTCATTTTGTTCCGTACTTCTTTATGCTTTATTACATACTGTATACAGGTTATGTATTGTGATTGCCCCGCCGTAGCCTCGTCACTACCTTATCGAGGTTAGTCTCGTCACTTACCAGTACATGAGGTCGGTCGACTTATACTGCACTCTGCACTTTCTTTGCAGATTTCAGAGCAGACAGTGGCTGATTGAGAGATTGGTTGCAGGTTCACAGTTTGGAGACCCAAGGTAGTCTTTCTGGCATCCGTAGGCCATGATGTTCACTCCTATGTTTCTACAATCCTGTTTTCTTTTCTTTCAAAACAGTTGTAATTTCATCCAGACCAGTGTTTGTAGAAAATTCTAGGATGTTCGTGTGCTGTGACACCGAATTTTAGGTAATGATATCTATAATATTGATAATGGTATATATATGCAATGAGACTCTTTACTTACTTCCGCAATTATTCCCGCTTGTTTAAGTTGTTTACTCGTAATCACTAAAAGGTAAAGGAAACTGGTTAATAACACTCTAACGTTGGCTTGCCCAGCAAGTGTGATGTTAGGCGCCATCACGGTCTCGAGGGTGGTAATTCCGGGTCATGACAAGTTGGTATTAGAGAACTAGGTTCTAGGTCTCATTATTCACGAACAAGCTAGGTAGAGTCTGAGGGATCTGTATAGAGACGTCTGTGCTTATCCCCCAAAGGCTACAGAGTTTAGGAACAATTTCACTTCTATTTTTCTCTGTTGTGCGATTTGATCTCTCAATGCTAATTGAACTCTCTACTCTTGTTCCTTCGCAGATGGCGAGAACACGTACCGCTTCTTCAGCTGAGCAGCAGCCGGAGCCCCTAGTGGATGCTCCTACGAGGGGCAGAGGACGAGGCCGAGGCCGTACTAGTGGCCGAGGCAGGGGTAGGGTTCAGCCTAGAGCTCGAGCAGCAGCACCAACAGCGGAGCCTCAGGTAGAGTTTGATGAGGAAGTTCCAGCCCAGACCGTTCCAATAGGGCCCACTTAGTTTCCAGAGGGGTTCATCGCTACCCCGGTACTTCAGGATGCTTTGGTCCATCTAGTAGGCCTTATGGAGAGTGTTGCTCAGGCCGACACATTTTCTGTAGCACCACCCGTCTCTCAGGTTGGGGAGGAGCCCAGACTCCCGCTACTCACACTCGGGAGCAGATGGCTCCCAATTTCAGACTCCAGCAGCTCAGCCAGTTGGGATAGTTCCGTCGGGTGTTGCAGCACAGATCGGTGATAGATCAACTATGTCTCCTAAGGCTTTGTGGAGATTGGACATGTTTACCAAGCTTTTCACCACTCATTATGGCGGTACACCTTCAGAGGATCCCCAGGACTATCTGGACAGTTGTCACGAGGTATTATGGAATATGGGGATAGTGGAGACCAATGGGGTCGACTTTGCTGCCTTTCGTCTGTCAGGCTCCGCCAAGAAATGGTGGAGGGATTTTTGTTTGGCCAGACCATTTGGGTCGCCGACTCTTACTTGGGACTAGTTCTCTCAGCTATTTCTGGAGAAGTATCTTCCTATCACTTTGAGAGAGGACTACCGGAGGCAGAGAGAGCACCTCCAGCAGGGTTCTATGACTGTCACTCAGTACGAGACTAGATTTGTTGATTTGGCCCGTCACGCTCTTCTTATACTTCCTACCGAAAGAGAGAGGGTGAGGAGGTTTATTGAGGGACTTGCTCAGCCTATCAGATTGCAGATGGCTAAGGAGATAGGGAGTGAGATTTCTTTCCAGGATGCAGCCAATGTGGCCAGACGAGTTGAGATGGTTCTAGCTCAGGGGAGTGGTCAGGGGTCTGACAAGAGGCCGCGTCACTCCGGTGGATTTAGTGGGGCTCATCTGGACGTCGAGGTACTTTTGGTAGGGGCCATCCTCCCAGGCCGTTTCATTCAGCACTTCAGACATCCCATGGAGCTTCAGGGAGTCGTGGTCCTTATGTACCTCCTTCAGGGCAGCCAGCTTATAGTGCACCACCAACTCCTATCAGAGCACCTCCTCTTCAGAGTTATTATCGCGGTCAGTCGGCCTGTCAGGGTCAGTCTCAGTTTCCACAGCCGTAGTATCAGGATGGATGTTTCGATTGTGGTGAGTATGGGCATATCCGGAGGACCTGTCCGAGACTAGTGGGTGTTCAGTCATAGCAGCAGGGTTCTCGGGCCATGATTCCGGCACTGCCCGCTCAACCAGCTAGAGTTAGGTGTCAGGGAGCCAAAGGTAGAGGTCAGGCTGCTAGAAGTGGAGGGCCGTTAGACGTGGAGGCCAGACCGCTAGAGGTGGAGGCCAGCCATCAGGAGGCCGTTCCAGGGATATGGTTCAGAGTGGTGGGGCCCAACCCCAATGTTATGCTTTCCTAGCCAGGCCTAAGGTTGAGTCATCCGATGCTATTATCACAGGAACTGTTTCAGTTTGCAGTAGAGATGCTTCGGTTCTATTTGATCCAGGTTCTACATACTCCTATGTGTCATCTTATTTTTCTTTATATTTGGTTGTGCCTCGTGATTCTTTGAGTGCTCCTGTGTATGTGTCCACACCGGTGGGAGATTCTATTGTTGTAGATCGTGTCTATCGTTCATGTGTGGTTATTATTGCGGGTCTTGAGACTAGCATATATCTCATACTTCTCGATATGGTTGATTACAATGTTATTCTAGGGATTGATTGGTTGTTACCTTATCATGCTATATTGGACTGTCACGCCAAGACTGTGAACTTAGCATTGCCGAGGTTGCCTTGATTAGAGTGGAGGGGGACTCTAGGTCATTCTACCATCAGGGTTATCTCTTATATGAAGGCTCGGCGTATGGTCGAGAAAGGGTGTTTGGCTTATTTGGCTTATATTCGTGATTCTAGTGCGGAGGTTCCTTCCATGGATTCTGTACCATTTGTTCGGGAGTTCCCAGAGGTATTTCCTACAGACCTTATGGGGATGCCACCCGGCAGGGGTATTAACTTTTGCATTAATTTGGCTCCAAACACTCATCCCATTTCTATTCCGCCATACAGCTTGGCCCCGCCAGAGTTGAAAGAACTAAAGGAGCAGTTGCAAGATTTGCTTGATAAGGGCTTTATTAGATATAGTGTCTCGCCCTAGGGTGTGCCGGTGTTGTTTGTAAAGAAGAAGGATGGGTCGATGAGGATGTGCATAGACTATCGGCAGTTGAACAAAGTCACCATTAAGAACAAGTATCCATTGCCGAGGATTGATGAATTATTTGATCAGCTTTAGGGTGCCAAGGTGTTTTCAAAGATCGATTTGAGGTCTGGCTACCATCAGTTGAGGATTAGGGCATCCGATGTCCCTAAGACAACTTTTCGGACCCGGTACGGGCATTATGAGTTTCTAGTGATGTCATTTGGGTTGACGATTGCCCCAGCATCATTCATGGATTTGATGAACTGGGTGTTCCCTATCTGGATTCCTTCATGATTGTTTTTATTGGTGACATCTTGATCTACTCCCGCAGTCGAGAAGAGCATGAGCATCATCTTCGGATCGTACTTCAAACTCTGAGAGACAGCCAGTTATATGCTAAGTTTTTGAAATGTGAGTTTTGGTTGAGTTCAGTTGCTTTCTTGGGTCACGTTGTATCAGCGGAGGGTATTTAGGTGGATCCTAAGAAGATTGAGGCTGTTCAGAATTAGCCTAGGCCTACTTTAGACACAGAGATCCGTAGTTTCTTGGGATTGGCGGGTTATTACTGTCGGTTTGTGGAGGGGTTTTCATCTATAGCAGCCCCGCTGACCAGGTTGACTCAGAAGGGTGCCACGTTCAGATGGTCGGACGAGTGTGAGGTGAGCTTTCAGGAGCTCAAGACAGCTTTGACTACGGCGCCGGTGTTGGTGTTGCCCACCGGTTTAGGGCCCTATACAGTATATTGTGACGCATCTCGTATTGGACTTGGTGCGGTATTGATGCAGAGTGGCAAGGTTATTGCATATGCTTCACGGCAGCTGAAGGTTCACGAGAAGAATTATCCAGTTCATTACTTAGAATTGGCAGCCATTGTTCACGCGCTGAAGATTTGGAGGCACTATTTATATGGCGTGTCGTGTGAGGTGTTTACGGATCATAAGAGTTTGCAGTATTTGTTCAAGCAGTAGGAGCTCAATTTGAGGCAGAGAAGGTGGTTGGAGCTATTGAAACACTATGATATCACCATCTTGTATCATCCCGGGAAGGCTAATGTGGTGGCCGATGCTTTGAGTAGGAAGTCAGCCAGTATGGGCAGCCTTGCGTACATTCCAGTTGGTGAGAGACCGCTTCCATTAGATGTTCAAGCTTTGGCCAATCAGTTCGTGAGGTTGGATATTTCTGAGCCCAGTCGTGTTTTAGCTTGCACAATCGCTCGGTCTTCGTTGTTTGAGCGTATCAGGGAGCGGCAGTATGATGATCCTCATTTGCTTGTCCTTAAGGACACAATGCGTCACGGTGATGCCAAGCAGTTTACGGTTGGAGATGATGTGGTTTTGAGGATGCAGGGTCGTGTTTGTGTGCCTAATGTGGATGGACTTCGTAAGTTGATTCTAGAGAAGGTCTACAGTTCCCGGTGTTCTATTCATCCGGGCGCCGCTAAGATGTATCAGAACTTGCGGCAGTATTACTGGTGGAGGAGAATGAAGAAGGATATAGTTGCATATGTAGCACCGTGTTTGAATTGTCAGCAAGTAAAGTACGAGCATCAGAGACCTGGTGGTTTGCTTCAGAAGATAGAGATTCCTGAGTGGAAGGGGGAGCGTATCACCATGGATTTCGTTGTTGGACTCCCGCGGACTCGGAGGAAGTTCGATGCAGTTTGGGTTATTGTGGATAGACTGACCAAGTCAGTGTATTTCATTCCTGTGGCAGTTTCCTATTCTTCGGAGCGATTGACAGAGATTTATATCCGTGAGATCATTCGTCTTCATGGTGTGCCCGTGTCTATCATTTCTGATCAAGGTACGCAGTTTACCTCGCATTTCTGGAGGGTAGTACAGTGTGAGTTGGGTACGCGGGTCGAGTTGAGCACATCATTTCATCCTCAGACGGACGAACAGTCCGAGCGTACTATTCAAATCTCGGAGGATATGCTCCATGCCGGTGTTATTGACTTTGGAGGTTCTTGGGATCAGTTCATGCCGTTAGAGGAGTTTGCCTACAACAACAACTATCAGTCGAGCCTCCAAATGACTCCCTATGAGGCATTATATGGTAGACGGTGTCGACGCCGGTTGGGTGGTTTGAGCAGGGGGAGGCTCGGTTACTGGGTACAGATTTAGTGTAGGATGTCATGGATAAGGTTAAGATTATTCAGGATAGACTTCGTACAGCTCAGTCCAGGCAGAAGAGTTATGCCGACCGTAAGGTTCGTGATGTTTCGGGTGTTACCTATGAAGGGTGTGATGCATTTTGGGAATAATGGAAAATTAAGCCCTAGGTTCATCGGGTCTGTTGAGATTCTTGATCGAGTGGGAGAGGTAGCCTACAGATTTGCGTTGCCCCCAGGCTTATCAGCGGTACATCCAGTGTTTCATGTGTCCATGCTTCGAAAGTACCATGGTGATCCATCCCACGTGTTAGATTTCAGCACTGTCTAGCTGGGCAAGGATTTGACCTGCGAGGAGGAGCCGGTAGCTATTCCAGACCGGCAGGTTTGTCAGTTGATATCGAAGAGTTATCCTTCGGTTCGAGTGCAGTGGAGAGGTCAGCCTGTTGAGGTAGCTACCTGGGAGTCCGAGTCCAATATGCAGAGAAGATGTCCCCACCTTTTCACCAGATCAGGTACTTTTCTATGTCTGTTCGAGGTCGAACAATTGTTTTAGAGGTGGAGAATGTGATGACCCAAAAGGTCATCTTATGTTTTAGAACTCGATTCCATGGTCCGAGGCCTTCAAAACCTCATTTTATTCCTCCTCAATTTGCGTGCACAGTCCAGGCGTATTTTCGGAAAGCTTTTATGTAAGAAATTGATGAAATAATAATTTTTGGCCTAAAAAGTTGATTTTAGTTGACCTCAGTCAACGTTTTGAGTAAACGGACCCGGACCTGTGTTTTGACGGTCCCGGTGGGTCCGTAGTAAAATATGGGACCTGGGCGTTATGCCCGAAATCGGATTCGGAGGTCCTTAGTCTGAGTAATGAATTTTTGTTAAAAACTGTAAGTCTGAAAATCTAATGATTTAATGAATTTGATTAATGATTGATCTCATTGGTATCGGACCGTATCTTTGTTCCGGAGCGCGGTACATGTTTATAATAATATTTTAGTCATGTTTGTGAAATTTTGTGAAAATCGGAGTTCATTTGACGTGATTCGGACATCCGGTTGAGAAAAGAGGATTTCAAAGTGTTCTTAAGAATTTCATGTGTTTTGGTATTAAATCCGTAGTTCTAGATGTTATTCTGGCGATTTGATCGCACGAGCAAGTTCGTATGATGTTTTAAGACTTGTGTGCATGTTTGGTTTTGAGCCCCGAGGGCTCGGGTGAGTTTCAGATAGGCTACAGAGTGATTTGAACTTAAGAAAATTTGCTTGTATGCTTCAGGTCTGCAGACTTCGCAATTGTGAGGTCTGGCTCGCAAATGCGACCCTCACATTTGCGAAGAAAGATCGCATTTGCGAGCCGTAGGGCTGGGACAGGACCTTCGCGATTGCGATCAGCTCAGGCCGTATTTGCGAACACTTGTTCGCATTTGCGATGTTAGCAGGCCCAGATCAGTCTTCGCATCTGCAAAGTAAAGTTCACATTTGCGGGGCTCGCATTTGCGAACCCCTAATCGCAAATGCGATACCTGCAACTGGTCAAAAACGATTTTGGACGGGATTTCTCATTCATTCTCCCATTTTTCAAAACCTAGAACACAAGAGGCGATTTTCCAAAGACATTTTCTTTCCCAAATCATAAATAAGTAATTCTTAACTAGTTTCTTTCAATCTTTACCTCTTTTTACAAGATTTCATCCTAGAATCTAGGGGTTTCATGGTGGAATTGGGAATTTTTGGGTAGAAATTAGGAATTTTAAAATTTGGGGATTTAGTCCTCAAATTGAGGTCAGATTCCAAAACCAATTGTATATCCGGGCTCGGGGGTGAATGGTTAATCGGGTTTTGGTCCGAATTTCGGGTTTTGACCAAGCGGGCCCGGGGTCAATTTTTGACTTTTTGGGGAAAATGTTGGGAAACTTATAATTATGTATTGAAATTAATTTCTTTAGCGATAATTGATGTTGTTGAGTTAATTATGAATAGATACGAGTGGTTTGGAGGTGGAAAGTAGAGGAAAAACGGTAATTGAGCATTGAGTTGACCGTTGTATTGAGGTAAGTGTTGTGTCTAACTTTGACTTGAGGGATTAGGGATCCCCGACTTAATTGCTATTTGAAAATCCATGTGTGTGGCGTATAGGTGAGGTGGCGAGTACCTATGCGCCGCCAAATTATCTGTTTTGCCTATTTCTTTCCGCGTTCTTAATATATTGTCTTCCTGTCTTAACTGCTACATGATTATTGGTGTTTCCATGTTTAATTGCTACTTGTTAGATGTTATTTTTCTTTATTGAAGGTATTAGCTATCCCGTAGTTTCATTGTATCACATTATTGGTTTAAGTTGGTTTATCGGTGTTTTATGGTATATTTTGGGTTGGTCTCGCTGTGTAGAATTAATTGAGTGAAGTTTCATAATTGTGTAGCTTTCTGTTTGCTTTGGTTTGAGGCTTAAATATTGTGGAGTGTTTTGAGCTAAATTGTGAAATTCCTGGTCTTATTATGTGATTGGTACTGATATGGTGGGATCGGGTTGCATGCCGCAACAGACGGAATAATGGTGATATATTGAGGAGGAATAATGGTGAAATGCTATTATTTGCTGGGATCGGGTTGCATGCCGCAACAAAAGTAATAAGAGGGGGTGTATGTTGAGGAGAAATAAGGGTGAATTACTATTGTATGGTGGGAACGGAATGCGCGCCGCATCAGTTTATGTGTTTATGTATCTTTATTCTACTGTGCAAGTTATTCTGTAGTTTGGCTTTACACTTAAGGATTGGTTATAGCTAGGTATTGACGAGGTACCGGAGTTCTGAATTCTTTCCTTGCAAGTTAATGTTTCATTTTGTTCCGTACTTCTTTCTGCTTTATTACATACTGTATACATGTTATTTTGTGATTGCCCCGCCGTAGCCTCGTCACTACGTCGAGGTTAGGCACTGCACTTACCAATACATGGAGTCGGTTGTACTGATACTGAACTCTGCACTTTATGTGTAGATTTCGGAGCAGGCAGTGGCTGATTGAGAGATTGGCTGCAGGTTCACAGTTTGGAGACCCAAGGTAATCCTGCTGGCGTCCGCAGGCCCCGGCGTCCCCTCCTATGTTTCTACATTTCTGTTTTCTTTTCTTTCGAAACAGTTGTAATTTCCTTCAGACCAATATTTGTAGAAAATTCTAGAATGTTAGTGAGTTGTGACACCATATTCTGGGTAATATAATATTGATAATGGTATATATGCAATGAGACTCTTTACTTACTTTCGCAATTATTTTCGCTTGTTTAAGTTGTTTGCTCGTAATCATTGAAAGGTAAAGGAAATTGGTTAATAACACTCTAACGTTGGCTTGCCTAGCAAGTATGATTTTAGGCGCCATCATGGTCTCTAGGGTGGGAATTCCGGGTCGTGACATAGAGCTGCATCCTGTCCGTTGTCCTTGACGTATCTTTCCATTTCAGTTACTGTTTCAGATAATATTTCGATTTCGTGTTTCAGGCTTGTATTTCTATTTTAGAGTCATGACTTTCTATTATCAGTTCTGGGGAATTTTATGTATTGGCGCAATTTATTTATGACATTTGGCTTTAGACTTGTACTATTTCTGTAAATTTTGTTATTTTCTTCAGCTTTTGTTATGCTTGGTTTGTCTAGCAAGTGAATTAGGCGTCATCACGACTTGATGGTGATTTTTGGACCGTGACATCACTAAAATATTTGAAATCAAATATTAACAAAAAGATAAGAATAGCTAAAAATAATTACTATCTATATTCAAGTTTTTCCCTTTTTTGCACACATTACACATAGTATTGCTGAATATTATAAAGTTAAGCTGGACCTATACCATCTATATTAGTTCATAAACAAAGTGTATTCTTGCTATAATGAATTAACATTTAGGTGATTTTGGAGAAACCAAAAAGTGTATGCTTGAAATTGACTATTTTCCTCGACTTGAAAATCCTTATTTCCATTCTAAATCAGACATGTCCTTATGCACGTACATGCATAAGAAAAGAAAATAAATACACATACATTGCACATGCATGTATTCCATGTTAATTAATATAAAATTAAAGAAGATAAATAATGAAAGACCTATACTTTAAAAGTAACTTATATTAAATAAGAATAATTAATTTTAATATTTGGAGGAAAATATACTATAAACTTTAGTTTATAAAGAAATAAAGATGGTTCATTTCTATACGAATGATATCAGAAAAACATTGACACTTTCTAAGAAGAAATTAAATTATAAAGTCATTTTCAAGCATTGAGATAACATCATATATTGCTGGCTTATCTTGTGCACCTTCTTGTACATATAAAAGTCCTACATGACTGAATCAGAATAATTTAAGTGTCCTCATACTTTGTGTATTTTGGAACTTAAAAAAAGGAGTCAAGAAAATTTACATAACCTATTAAGGTGAGAGGGGGATCAAATTATTGTGAGCTGGTATTTCTCCTACCACTCACAATTTCCAGTATTAAAACTAGGAATATGATTTGGTTTCTTATATTAGCTTTTAATATTGTTGGATTTTGGTTTTTTAACGGTGACAAGTGAGTAGCATGTGTATTGCGACCAAACACATTCACGCAAGTATACGTGGTCGTCAAGTAATAGAGTAGTGAGTAGAGTATTGTTCCCACGAAGACTTAAGACTAACTTTTGACTGATTCAAACTCAAAAAACTTATTGATTCAAGAGATATTTCAGAAAATATATAAATGACTAATTTACTACCTAAAATTATCAAGCAATGAAATAACTAAAAATCAACCACAACACTTAAGTAATTTCGGATAACAATCAATAGGAGAAGATATTCTAGGGTCACAAGTTAACTAACAATCATGTTGCGTTCTTGGTTTAAAATGACTAATTGATTTATCTGGACTGTTGATTGACAAGGTTGATATTACTCATAAGAATCTGTCGAGTTCTTACTTGCCTATTCAAGCTAACTTAATGTCTATATGTCTGTGAAATTAAGATTAACAAGAATGCATTTACACTTATTATATTTCAACCAAACAAGGCAAGTAGGTATATTTCTATCCTAATTGCGAATTCGTTCCCGATACCCGAGTTCAAGAACCTGCTCTATTTAATTCTATATGCAATATAGAATTTCTACTTTCGAGTTCAACTCTAGATTTGTAGATAGTATTTCACTGTTAGCTACTCAACAAAATAGTTAAAAACAGAATTAAATAAAAAACCCAATATGATAAAATCAAATTCGTCAATTTAAACTTCAAACATTAACATTCATGTAGAACCCATGACCCCAGAACAATAGGTTCTTAGCGACTCATGTTCATACAATCATCAAAAATAATATTTTCAAACATAAAATCAATGAATAATAGAAGAAGAATGGAAGAATTGATCAAATCCGTGCTCCCGAGTGTTTCGTACTTTTGTTCCTCTCTCAAAGTCACGTCCTCCCCCTCAAAATAGGTTTAGGTTGGCTTTTATATGAGTTGGGGGCGTCTTAGGGTCGAAATAACAGAGTCCTAATCGAATTAAGATGTGTTCACATTTTGAACGTCCAGGGCAGCGTGGGACGCTGGCCCTGGCGCTCAACTTCTCAACCCTTCTATAAAGTGCGCCACAAGCAACGTCCTACGCTGCCTATGGCCCTCAAATTTCCACTTTTGCCTTTTCGTCCCATTTTCGCTCCAATGGGAGCACTTTCGTCCCAAATCGCATCTGAATGATTCCTACACATAGAAATACCATAAATTAGCACAAATCATTATATTATACATCTCAAATCTACGAGACATGAGCAAAATGTGAGGCAACATATATCAAAATATGCATACATTAAGCTAATTATCAACACCCCACACTTAGACTCTTTCTCGTTCTCGAGCAATGGAACTATATTAACATCCCCAAAACGTGCCTATCACAATGAAAGAGCACTTCACAATTAATTCAATCAAACACCCTACCTTTTAACTATGGTCGATACATGGAATTAAGCATGAACACACAAATTTCACATTCTTCCCGTTTTTAAACTAGCCTAAGTATACACAATGCTATTCAACCAACTCAAACCACCTCACCTTAAGAGACGATGCGTTACCACTAAGCATCCTCAACTCATGCACTCACCCAACAAAAGAAGTGTACAACATCACCAATCTGTCATGAGACCAAGTGCCCTCACCACAAACAAAAGAGTGAATATAAAACTAGTACATACATTCAAATATGTCTAATTAAGGACATCACACAATTGAACAAAATTCACTCACTCTCACAAAGAATTCATGTGCATCCCGTGGTCATACCATAAGCTTGCCCGTAGTGTACATCTCTACTAATCTAATCTAGCCAAATCTAGGATCAATTATAACTTTAAGGTTGTAATATAGGCCAAGGGACGGGTAGGATACGTTTAGGAATAATGACTAACACTCCTAAGCACTTTAATACACCACTCTCACAAATCGAGCACATTTTCTTTTCAACCCATTCACTTGTCATACACCATATATAACATAGCCCTCTTTTCAATTAATCACCTCTATGGTTTCACTAGCACGATTTAGAAGGATTAGGAGGTGTGTGTCTTTCTACATTATTTAAACTCTTATTTGCTTTTTTCTTCTTCTTTCTTTCACACCCTCCATACACTAAGATTTCATCGGCTAGTGACCTTCTTTCACAATTTTAGTGCACCTTAAGGACCCTTCCATGGCTCCACTCGAAAGCCACTCCCCAATCTCTCACCTCAGTTTTTTAGCGACTACGTGACTAGGAGGTAAAGGTTCAACAATCTTGAATTAAGAACAAAATAAGAGTACGACTTGTAATGTGGGTGCCAAAGAAACGGTCTATAGGCTCAAAGGAGCTAGCAACGGAATTTTTTTATTTGTGAGTGACAAGCACCTTTATGGTCAAACAAGAAACTCCTATGTCATCTCCTAGACTAGCACAACTTAATGATTTTGCATTGATTAACACACAGGGAAAGTTATAGACTACACAAGATAGAACAAAATATCAACAATCCTTACACACACATGACACTTGACTCACTCAAGACGATTCTGTGCGACTCTCAAGTCAAGCAAGCATAGCAAGTTGAGAATTTTTAAGCACTAATGCACTAGGTGGCAGACAAGTCAACCAACTGAGAAAAAAAAGTGTCAAAGAGTAGGGTACTTAATTTACTTGGGCATTACAATTCAAATCAAATATTCAGGAAGACAGAGCGCATGCCATAACTTAACTTGCCAACACCAAACATGTCAACAGGTACCTTAGAGCACCTCAGTTTTCTCCCTTATCTTATTCCTAAAAAAACAAAAAAAAAAACAATATAAAATAAAACACCCGGTTTGAGCTACACCCTCGGAAAAGTACCAGCATCCAAAGAAAAACCAAGGGATACTACCTTTCTAGGTCCTTTACATTAATTCCCATTTCGGAGACATATCTCCCATATGGAACAAGATTATCATGCCATTTGATGGCGTCATCTCGAACTAGTTCCACCCGAGGCCATGATGGCTTCGTAGACCTACTAGCAACTTGCTTTCCCTTAGCTTGCCGGGAGGAACCCTAACCTTGCTTGCATTTTTTGGGAGGGGGAGAAGTAGTGGAGGACTTCCCCACCCCTTTTCCTTCGGCGGCACTATCACGAGCGATATCAACCTACACATGATAAACACAAAGATGAGAATGAATCAAGAAATTTCGCCTAAGGTCATCGTGAGGGGCAAATAGGACCCCACACTTAAAATCGAAGGCTATGCATAATCGACCCACAATATTGGTTCAACATGCACCAATGTGTCATCCAAAGACTATAGGTACTCAAGACTTCCCTATGCCATACAATTCAAGTAGTTTAACATGGCTGTAACTTAATTGTGGTGCAAGTAAGCAAAGCTAAAGTTCACATTACTACACTAATATAGTACACTAACAACCACTTACAAGAGTTTACAACAATATACAATGCCCCCAAACACCCCACACTTCGTCCAACATCATATACAACTACAATCGGCTACTCCGAATTCTCCGGTGTTCAATTTACTCTCTTAGGCATTTTAGCAAACACCTTGTGGGCATCAATTTCGCTTCTCTTATTTCAACAATGGTGGAGCAAGGCGGCCCTCCCAAATTTACATGAAGTAGAGGGAATTATAGTTTACTACTTCAAATACACCTTCACAATCAATTTTTGAAACCAAATTCGTGTATATTAAGACCATCGTAACAACAAGATATGTCAAAGAGACCTATGGGATTTTGGGATTGTTCGAGAAAGAGGACTAAAATTACACTAAGAGATAACAATAAGAACATACCTTTGAGTCTTGAGATGAAAGTGAGCAAGAAAAGTTGAAGAATTTGAGAGGGAAGGGGAGAAAGCAGTGGTGAGAGAGAGAAACAGAGTTGTTCATTTGAGAGTTACGGGAGAGGGATTTTGGGTTTTAGTTGTTTTAATTTAGGTGGGGGAAGGGTTGGGGTAATTGGGTATGAGTAAGGTTGTGTGTGTATATAGGTAATTGGGTATGGGTTACATGGGTTGGGTCAACTAAAAAATAAACAAAGAAACTGAAAAACAAAAAAATTATACCTTACCTGACCCCCCAGCTAGCGCTGGGATTTTTTTACACACTGAAAAGTGCGCCCCAGGCAGCATGGGGCGCTCGTTCGCGAATTTTATTTCTTTTTTATTTTTTTTTGTATAAATTCCCTCCTACCCGTGCACTCAATACATACATTATACACACCCCACACCATTCCCACCTATGATTTTTTCAACTACAAAGAAACAAAAGAAATTAGTCTACTCTAACTAAAAGAAAACAAAAGGCTGAGCTACAAAAGCAATAAAAATTGGGTTGCCTCCCAACAAACGCTTGATTTAACATCGCGGCATGACTCAACATGTTTTCAAGCATCGGCCAAGTCCACCGAGGTCTTGTGACGTGCAATGTCACCACCCCAACAATGTTTTAGTCTCTGTCCATTTACCAAGAATGTACCGCTAGAGCTCGTTTCTCTCAATTCCACCACTCCACGAGGCCTCACACTTACCAAAACGAAAGGACCTGCACAACGAGACTTAAGCTTTCCAGGGAAAAGCTTCAACCTCGAATTAAACAAGAGAACTTCTTGACCTGGCTCAAACTCTCGATGTTGGATGTGCTTGTCATGTCACCTCTTGGTCTTTTCTTTATATAAATTTGCATTTTCATATGCATGCAATTGATCATCTCCAACCCTACACCACTATATAATGGCAAGGAGTGGTCGATGCAGCTTTTACTCGAAAGGTCGGGATCGATATCCACAAGGAGCTAATATTGGTTGGGGGTTGGGTTTCTATCCAATCTAGCTATGCATGTTGCTCTTAATTGCACTTCTAACCATGTTTGGATTTGTTTCTATTCTACTTTCAATGCTACTGATTGCTGAAAGTAATCTAAGTACAATATTTTTGTACGATTTTTCTCAATTGATAAAAGCACTAGGGAAGTGACTTACACCTAGGCGAGTATCTAATGGGGTCTGGAATTTAGGACAAACTTGTTATATTTGGGATCATGATAACCTTTGCACATAATTACTCACTCTATACCTCTCGGTAGTTTGAGTGACTTTGCCCTAATTGGCTTTCTCAAGCTCAATTGAGTGTTCAAACAATGCAAGCAAAATTTGCTCAAGTCGGGTATTACTATCTCTAGGTTTAACCCTTTGGGCTATCAATCTCTTGAATGCACCCCAATTCCTTGTTAGCCTAAATTTCCTAGACTTAGTCCCTCTTTCTCAAGAAGAGTCTAAGTCATAAAGGCATGAATCAGTGTTTGCAACCGCAAATTCTACAATTAAAGCATAAATCAAGCTAAATATTACTAACCCATAAACAATTAAGCCCTATAATTAAAGGCTCATTAAATACCCACACTAGGGTTGGGTCACAACCCTAGCTAATGGGTTTAGCTACTCATAATCAAAGTAGAAATCAAAGATGGAAATGAAATATAAGCCATAAAAGTTGATTACAAGAATAAAATCTAAGATTAATAGCTAAAGCTGCTCTAAAATTACTTTAAGTAGTAAAATACGGCTGTTCACGAGCTCCTCAGACAAAAGTGACCTAAGAATATGAAAAAGAACTATTTATACACAGCTAAAATTACTGGACAAAAATACCCCTATGGAGGTTCCTCTGTCAGCGAAATAATGAGTGCCTCAGCGTAAGGACTTTCGTGGCCGCGCAAAACAAGCGCGAACCGCGTTTCTTTACTTTTGTGCTTGGTTTGGACTTGATTTCGCGGACAGCGTAAATGTTACCGCCTCAGCGTTAGCCTCAACCGTAGCCGCGCAATTTGAACGCGGACAACACTCCTTGGATAGGCTCACTTTGCAGGGTCTCTGAACCTTGATCGCGGCTCTCAACAAAAATACCACCGCGGCCGCGTCAGGTATTCTGCGGCCGCCCTTTTTCATTGTGGTCTCATCGCGGTCTGTGGTCTATGTTACCCTCAAAACACCTTCTCTAAACCTCAATTCCACGGACCGCGTAATTGAGGCCGCTTCAGCGGTGGATCTTTCGCGGCCGCTCTTTTCCTTTGCGGTCAGTGCTTTTATCTAAGCTTTGGACTTGTGCAATTTTAACTCCTTCATGAGTTGATTATAGCTTTCTTGCCTCATTTTGACCAAACCCTGCAGACAAGCACAATAAGCCAGTTTTCGGGAATACTTTTACACATTTTTGATCCAAAACCTAAGCAAAAGAGAGCATAAGATAAGCTAAAAAATCCATAGTTATCAACTCTCCCAAACTTAAGCTTTTGCTTGTCCTCAAGCAAACAAAGTAATTCCCACCTCCTCAAGATAAAAGAAAGGAAAATTTCAGCTGTCCTAAGGTGACTTCATCAAGCATCAATTGGGACTAACAATTACCCTCAACTCAAATGCATTGTTAACAACACACAACCTTTTTTAGTACGATAGCCCTAGTGCGACACAAAAGCATCAAGAGTTGACTTAACTCATCAAGGAAACTCTTTCTACTACATAGGTCACTATAGAAACCAAACTCTTACTCCTCTACTCTCCATAAGCAAACCTCACTTTAGATTGTAGCACTCAGAACAAGGATTGTGGAAAAGTACGCTCATCTCTCTCAAAGGAAGGTCACAAGTCCGGCTCTAAGTACCATAAGCTTGACCCTTATGTGAATCACCACTAATGTAAGCTCCCTCAACTCAACATCATATAGGGCTTTTGTGGGAATGTAATGAAGGCTTTTGGTTTAAGGTAGGCTATATCGATCTATGAAGGTTTCATCTTTCCTTAAGCACTTCATTTCTCATTTTGGCTCACACTTTCTTGACTCTTTGAGTCATTTTGTTCTTTCTTAGGGGACTAGAGAGACACACTGTCACTCTATCTTGTTCATGACACTCCTCTTTCTCCTTTCTAATCATTCCACTCCTTTCATCATTGCTTTTATTGAATCCCTTCATTTTTCTATACTATTCACTTTCTTTTTGACTTTTTGGCTTTTTTTTGCCTTTCCTTTTCTTTATTTTGTACCTTTTATCACGTTTGCATTTCTCGTATCTCCCCCCAAACTTATGCTTTTTCCAATTATGCTAAGGAAAGATCGGTTGCCAAGAGAGGGTTATTTTAGAATGGATAAAGGGCTTATATCATGGTTATTGAAAGAACAAGGGCTTCAGCTCGACGGGGTTGACTAGGGATATCATATTTGGTGGGCTATGGATGCTTTCAAGTTTCAATTTGGATCAAGGAGAGCCTATAATCATTTCTCAAGTCTAGCTACACTTAGAATTTTGCCTAGACAAACATTCAGGGCAAGTTCTAGACTTATTGGCACGGGAGTTGGACTTGCAAATCAATACTCACCTCACAAGATGTTGGATTGCTAAAGAGACACAGAGTCGAGGGCCCACAACAACCCTACTAAGATTGAGCAACACAAATGGCTCTGAGAAGCCACTCGATGATTGTTTAGAATACAAGAGTCTAAAGTTCACAACTAGCACCGTTCCTTGCAAATCAATTTGTTTCTAACCATTAGGTCAAAGGTAAATGTGCTAGGCGCAAGTGAAGCTTTGCACGAGTCACTTTTATTCATTACTACTATTTACACAAAAACATAATGAAAAACGGACTCAAACCCTTAAGAAGGTTGTCACGCCATCCATCATCGGGAAGAGCCACCCAGTTCACACAAATTCCACCCTTGGAAAGAACCGTGGCATTAAGAAAACCAAAGGCTTATTGATCACGAAAACTTGTAAAAGTAAGAAGCTACAAATTGAAAAATAAACTACTAAATGAAATAAGAAGCTACTCTATTAAGGAAAATTTCAAAAGAAGTCATAAAGTAAACTATGGAAAGTAAACTGAATATGTACAATAGGGGATTGAGACGAATATAAATAAAAGGGGAATGAATATATACATGGAAAGGTAACTTTATATACATACCAAAAGTAAAATTTATGAGAATAACGGACAATAGCATCAAGGTTATTACAAACCAAATATCCAAAAAATCCAAATCATCATCAAAATAGGCCACCCCCAAAAATAAAAAGTAGCATTCTCCTAAATGCTATCAGCAAAAATAGAATAAGGGAAGGGTAGAGAGTAAAGAAGACTCCCTATGATGCCTCTGTCTGCATGGGGTCACTGGCTGGGTCCTGTGGCTGGCTTGAGTCACCTCCCTCGGGGTCCTCCAGCTCAATCTCCAAATCCTCAGTCTGGGGGATCACCCCTATCCTTATGGGCTCTCTGTCAGCTTCCTGCTCTTGTGCCTGTGCTGCCTGAGCTGCTAGGACTGGCTCCTCCAAGAGTAAGTCCAACGGAATGTCTCCAGCTGATCTAATCTTCTCAACCTCCTTGCTCAGCAGCTTTACTGACTCCTTTGAGGCCCGAGTCTTCTTCATCTTCTTCGTTTGTTTGCCCAGGTCCTTGATTGCTTTTCCTTGTGCCTCCAAAGCATCCATGATAAGCTTCTGGTTATCCAGTAGCTTCTTCTGATTGTCCAAAAGCTCCTTTAGAGATTCCTCCACTAAAGCGGGCACCTGAGGCTGAGCTGGAACTGAATGAGCTGCTACTGTACTGGATATGACAGACAACTTAGATGTAGCTGCCTGCTTCCAGTTGCTGATGCTGGAAAAAGTCTGATTAACCCTCAGTTCTGTGAGAGGGTATGCTGATGAAGAAGGCACTGAAGAAGGCATAGAAGTAGATGGTCCGGAGGGAGGATGTGGCATGGTAATGGAAGGCTCATGACTAGTGGCCACCACCACTGGCTCTTCAGACTGGCCAGTGGAAGTGGTGGCTTTGCCCTTGGACTTGGGGTCGTCTGGACCCTGAAGGCTGTACCATGAGAATGGCCTCTTTGGTTTCACTTTGGTGTCAAAATCCCTTCTTTCTACTTCCTGATCCTCCAGGTACATAGTGAGGAAGTTTGGGAAAGGGTATGAGCTCTCATTCCTGCCAACCACTCTGGTAATCACCTTGGACATAATACTCACGGCATTGATCGGGTACCCCGCCATAATAGCACCCACAATAAAAGTCCGAAAAAGCGGCATATCACTGTCATGTGTAGTAGGGTCTAACCGGCTGCACACAAAAGTAGACCACTCCTTTGCTTCGAAGCTTAGAGTGTTCCTGTAGATCGGGGCCCTAGGTGTCAGCCAAGCTGGAGTAGTCCCGGGAATAGCAATCACCAATGCAAGCCAAGGGCAGGCTAACTCATCCATAGCCACCTTCTCCAGATACAGGGACTCATCCTCGTCATTGAACCCAGCATAGTCATTTAGAGTCTTTCCATCAAACATAATCTTCTTGTTGCGGACTTTGGTCATACGTTCCCTTTTTGATATGGGCAACATTTTCATAGAATTCCGTTACCAAATATTCATTTGCATTCGGTAATTTGCTGGTGAAGAGCTTCCACCCCACTCTCTCGTTGAATTTTCTCTTGACATTAGGGTTGTGGCGTAGCAAATTTTGCTCAATTAACATCCTCTCAAGTGTAAGTGACATCTGAGGCCACCACTCCCGAAACTTGCGGTAGGCTTTCTCACTCACAAAACGTTCTTGCCATACCACCGGGTTCCTTGATCTTGCCAACCCCCTTGTCTGAGTGTCACCACCCCTCCCGTCATTAGGGATCTCAACATCTACATCAATATGGTTCATTTGTGAGGCCAAAGGTGTGGCAGGTGGAGAAGCTAATGTTGAAGCCTCACTACTCTCCTCTGAGCCATCAGACGACTCAGAAGAAACAGAGAGTGTAAGTTCGTCTCAAAACTGAAATTTCTCTGGAAAGTCTGTAGGAACATGGGTTGGAACTGAGTCTCCTTCGGAAACTTCCCGGGAAGGGACATACTCACTTCCTTCAGAATGGGATGCGGCTTTGTCCGCAGCTTTGATGGTTTTCCACAACTTCCCTATAGCTTTCTGGACCGCAAGTGGTAACTTAGTCCTTCCTTGTCCTCCTTTTCCCCTGCCTCGGGAGGATTCAACCCTCCCTTTTTGTTTATCACCTGCACCTCTAGATCGTACCATTGTGTGCATACACAATCAGTGAAAGCTCATTATTATTGTTGTTAGAAGAATTGTCAAAGGAAAGCAGATGAAAAGTTGACAGTGTTTCTAAAAGCAAGGGTCCACTGACAGCGAAAAAAGGGGCGCGGCCGCAGAAGACTAGGGTTCAAACTACCCAGTCTCTGAAGTTTGACCACCGCTGAGAGCGGAATTTTGGACGCGGCCGTGAAAGGTGCAACACTGTCTGCGGAAAAACGAACATGACCGCGGACCCAACTAAGCAAGACTCTTGTTGATACCCAATTTTTTCCCTATATTTTTTAATACATATATATACTTTCAAAATAGCATATATGCAGTTATAAGCATGCATGAGCATTTTTATAATTTTAAAAACCTCCAAATTGATTTATTTCCTCCCTTTTTATTTATAAAATTTCCAATAATTATCCTTCAGATTATTTTTATGGTGATTTAGTCACCTAAATTCTTTATTTATGCCAAAATATCGTTTAAATATTTTTAGTGAATTTTTATAATTGCATTTACATTTTTAAGCTAAATTGCATATATTTGCAATAATAGCCCTATTAATGCATAAAATGATCTTTTATATTTTTAAAATGTTAAACAACTATTTTAATCCATTTTAGTACACGAAATTATTTTTCACAAATCATTTACTATTTCTTATAAATTATATAGTAATAAAATGGCTATTTAAAATATAGCCTAATTTTATTTAAATTTTAGCCCCAATCCAACCCCAACCTAACCGAATTACCAGCCCAGTACTCAATTAAGTTACCCGACCCACACCCCAAATACCCGATCCGGTCCCCACACCCTTTAATCCCGGCCGTTGATCTTTAAGATCAACGTCCACCATCAACCCTTCCTAAAATAAACCCAAAAGAACCCCCAAACTCTATCATTTTCTATACACCCGCCGCCCTGAAAACCCCTCTGCTCTCAAACGCTCTCAACCTAACCCTAATCCAATCTCACTGACCCTCATCTATGGCTATCTCCGGTGACCTCTCACCACCCCCACGCCTCCAATGGTCTCTCTCATGTCATTCTTGCCATCTCCAGGACCCTCAAGGGACCAGGGTTAGTGACTTGCATCTATGGTTCCTCTCTCGCCTGTCTCATACCATCCGGTGTGATTTCGAGTGAGATCGTCCTATATTGACTGCGATCTATGGGTTTTTCAGCATGTTTCTTCATCTCTGTGCCGTTCTCTTCGAAACCCTAATTTCTTTTGCTAAAACCTCTTAGATCTGTACGGGTATAAGATGATTTGGGTTGTTTCATGTGAGTTTTACAATAGCCTTAAGATTCTTTACAAGAATCGTATGATTTACAAGTGATTTTCATCTTTTCCCAAAACTAGGGTTTCCGAAGTTTCCTATTAAAATTTGTTTGATGGTTTTTGTGTTTAATCTTCTGATTCTCATATATTTTGACTGATTTTATGAGTTGCAGAGTCTGCTGCAACCTTAACTCACTTGTACCAAAAGCCCTGATTTTTGGTGTTCTTCGTTTGGTTTTTGAGTATTAGTACATCTGATTATGTTCTTCCCTTGGGGTTCTTGTGATTTCTCGTGACTTTCTTGCCCTAATATGCTTCTATTGAATTTCTTAGTTTGACCTTTCACTGATTCTATGTGCTTGTATTCATCTTGACTATTCATGTTAAGACTGGTATACTTATCCTCGAATTAGTGTTGTTTAACTATTTGTTTTGTCAAAGCTATGTGAAATCCTGACTATTCATGTTCTACCTAATTTTATATGCTAAGCATGCTGACTCTTTCATGACTTTCTGAACCCTCGATTACTTTGAATCCCTTATTTCCTGGTTTAATTTGAACACTTTCCTTTAAACTTTTGGTTCTTACCTCTCTATTCGATTTGACTGAATGGCTTGCCTTAATTATTTTTCCCTGCCTTGTTTGTATTCCGCTGATTATTACCGATTTGTTTCCTTAATTAAACTGCTATTCATTTACCCCTAATTACCTACTCTATAATAAGCCTTAATTGATTCTTTTCCTTAAATACTTAGCATGATTTTACCGTTGATTTAATTGTCCCTTGATTAAGGGAAGATCTTGCTGATTTACATGTGACTTCCTTGATTTTGCTACTTATTTAATCTCTTACCTTATTTGTTAAGTTTTTATTTACTATATAAACCCCCCTTTTATTTTAAGTTCTACACAACAAACACTAGTTCAAAACTCTCTCATATACTTAAAGCTTTCTGCTCTTTTCTGTCACTTGCTACTTCCATTGAACTAGCCGGCTGTAAGCCAAGGCTAGTTATTGCACTACATTGTTCTATACTTTGTGTCTACTCTCCTTAACTGGTATGTCTCTAGTAAAGTTTTGAGAACCAAACCCTATGTGTTTTATTCCTGCACTAGTTCATTAATTGTGATTTCAACTGGTATTTCTATTTATTTCTTTGCTCAGCATGTCTAAAACTTTGTCATGTTCAATGCATGTTTTACACTCTGCACTCTTTCCTTTTACTTCTTCACTTAGCATGTCCAAACCATATGTCTAATCCTGTTCAAGACATGCCAACTATTATTTATGTCCTAGTTATTTACCGAGTCTCTAAGATCCTAAGTGCAACATGTAGTTTGTGACTATATGTTTCTTCTATCCCTATCCCTGTATCCCAAGGTGATTCTTATGTGCCACAATCCCTTTATCCCCATGTGGAATTCTGTTTGTTAAGTGTTCTGAATGTCTCTTATGACCAATTGATTGTCTGCTGCTTGATACTCTTCTCAAACTGTCTTTTACCACTAAGTTATTTCCTGTTTCTGAAAAACTTTTCTATTTCTGAAGCCATCTTTGTACTATTTTCAAAACTATGTCAAGCACTCTCACTTTACTCCTTAGTCACTAGGGTCTGCCCCTCCAGTGTGTGTACTGCCTTGGGATCCTCTTGAGATACCTTGGAACTCTGGCACACTGGAGCTGGCTATTCCACACTGCACCTAAATCAGTTGTTATTTGAGAAAAGGTCTAGGTGTGAGCACTGCCCGGGATCCTTGAGGTCCTTAGGGAACTCTGACACACCTAGACATGATATTGTCTATGGACTTTGGCATTTGAGTCTATTGGAGGCTTGGGAAGTCATTTGGTCCTGCTTCAGGCTCCTTATAGTTAACTTCTTCTTTTTCTTTATTTATTTATGTAATCTATTCAGCTGGTCTGTAATAATTATTTGTAAACAACATTGGGGTGGTTAGTGAAAATGGTGGGCAGTCATATACATATTGGGTAAATTGGGTAGATACCATGCCTATAGGGTTGTGTCGATTCAAATGCATTTGCTATGTTTGCTTTACTTTCGCAATATTAGAAATCATGCCTATAGGATCCAAATAGCTTTCATAACTAGATACCATTCCTATAGGGATTAAAATCAGTTCTAATAGAAATCACACCTATAGAACTTAAAAATTAGTTTGGTTAAACAAATCAGTTTAATTCATGTTAGTTCATTCTGAATTGGTTTAATCAACTGTCCGCTTCTTTAGATGAGTTTTCAAACACTGCCTTAATTTACTACCACTAGAAAGCATGTCTATAGGATCTCAAGTGTTCCTTTAAAACTGTTCACTGTTTTACTTCATCAATGTAGATATCATGCTCTTAGGACATCACTGTTCTGCGCTTAGGCAAGCCTATAGGGCGATTTAAATTCTGCAACTCTAAAACTGTGCTTTGTTATTTAAAACTGTTCAGATTTAACAGGTCTAAATCATTAGGCAAGCTAAATAGGGTTATCACACTTCATCCTAATTCAATACTATATAATCCCTGCTCACCTAGATATCATGTTCTAGGATTTTCTCTTAAAATACTTGACTGTTGTTTGATGACGTGCATTTACTTGTTATATTTGTGGAGGTGACTGTGAGCCTGTAATTTGTTCTCTTTAAATGCAGTCCTACTTGTTCTTGATTGACGCCTAGACTTTTATCCTTCAAAACCTTAGGAAGGTCTAGAACTGTCCAAAAGTAGAGGTCCTAAAATACCTCCAGGGCCACGAGGAAAGGACGGGTAGTGCACGCATAGGACATTTTCAAGGTTGCTAGAGCGCTTTAGGCTATGACCAAGGGGAGGGAATCGGGTAGAATAGGATATGATGACTACGCGCTAATGTCACCTGTAGCCCCTCATTGAGGAGTGTTTACCGGGCATTGTGTGGGGTGATCCTGTAGGCTAACCAACCTAGGACCCCTCTTTCCCAATCCCCGATGTTTAAACTTTACTCTTTTATATGCAACTTGTTCAAATTCTTTATTTTATTACTTGAGTCATACAATGTCCAACATGCTTTTATTTGCAATTATATGTTTAAACTATTTATTTGTTAAAAGGACTAATTCATAAGTATAAGTTCGGCTGTGACCCACCGTTGTGGACCAAGAGGGTGCCTAACACCTTCCTCTCAAGGTTATTTCGAGCCCTTACCCTAAATCTCTGGTAATGCAAACCAGTCTAAGAGTTAATCGCATTATGTGCCCTAACGCACCATAATTCGTTAGGTGGCGACTCTTTAAAATACCCAAATCCCAAAAGAAAATGAGTTATTACCCCCGTGAATGTCAAAACCCGGACTTCTCTCTCTCTCTCTCCCCGAAAAAGAGGGGAAAAAAGGGGCGTAACAGCATGGCGACTCCGATGGGGATATCTTAGGGTCTTACATAACGATCTTATTTTTTTTATGAATTAGTCCAAGCATGCTTATCCCATGTACCCTTTCCCCCTTTATTTGATTTTAATTGCTTTCAAGCATTTATGATTTCTTTATTTTCCTGAAACTGACTTGTCTCCTTGTTTTCTTTTTCCCTAACTGTCTTTCAATTATTTAAATACTGTCTTTATCTTTCTTACGTGCAAATACTTGACTACATGCTATTTATTGCTGCGTAATTCATGCTCCACATCATATTCCACTCGTGCGTATCAAATCCTATAGCAACGCTTGATGAGTGGTTGTGCTCTTCCAATTTATTACCCTTAAATTCGGAAAGGCTTATTTGCGGTAAAGCTAGTCGATCAGCGGTGCAGTCGACGGTTCCGTGCCTTTCCCCCTCAAGTTGTCCGCTTGAGGGTACCAGTCTAGACCCCCATAGTAACCTTACTCAGATTATAATTGTGCATGCATCTTGGTCAAACCTAGCCAGATTAATATGTTGTCCACATAATAATCCTCTAAGACAAACCTTATCCAAAAGTCCATCGGGTTTTCCATAATCCCAACGGACACAACCACGTTCTGTGCATTAATTTGGAGAACTAAATGCCAGTATGCTAATCATAATTGCATAAATAGTCGAGTCTGGTGGGGGAAGGCCTAACCCTTTTTGTTTTGCAGAAAATGAGGCATGAAGTCCCCAGGTTCGGCATGGTCTTTAGCATAGCTTCACTATTGCTAGATTGGTGGAGAGATCTTCCCTCGAGTCTGCCAGAAGGCTGAAGGAAGTGAAGGAGGACATTTGGCCAGAGCCTACTTGCTGCTGGGTCTGCGCGAGCTGGGGAACCTGTACGATGGAGTCAGGAAGATTGAGTCTGGGGAAGGTCCTTCTGGGACAAAATAGATTAGATTTATTTGCTTTCCTAAAATGTAATAAGGCCAAGTGCCAGTAGCAACTTATTTTTCCTATTATCTTAGTGTCATTTTGGGATTCGTCTATTTTTATATTATGATATGAGACATTTGTTGGCATATAAGTTCTCCAAATCTATTTGTCGCTAGGCCTACCTCGGGCACAACGAGGCTCCCAAATTAGGACGCAAATATACATTCCCTCAATACGTGTTTAAATACGGCAACACTTCAAAATACTTACTAACTTGTTACCTTTTTGTTTTTCCTTTATTTTTGATTATTCCCGTCCCCTAAGGTTGTTTCGCACATACTGGCATCATCACCATACCTAAAGGTCTTCCACATCCTCCTCTTCCAAGTGATCCTAAAATCAAAGAAAAAGTCAGAATGGATGATACAATGCAGTACAATAATTGAGGAGGAGGAGGAAGAAGGCCTCACTATTCAGACTGTGGAGAAGGGAGCTGTTCTCAGAAACTAGACCGCCACACCATCTCGAGCCCGCCGAGTCCCTGGGTAGCTTGGCAGATTTTACTTCTATAGCCATTCTAGGCATTTAAGATTTCCAGTAATTTTGTTTTAAGATTTACTTGTTTCAAAATAAATGCTCGATTCATCGAGCCGTACTTGTCTGGATGATTTTTCCGGTTTTAATCTAATGCATTCGCTCTTTATTATTCATTACTATGAACTAGTGACTGTGACATGTAATGAGGCAACGCAACATGAGAATAGTGGTTCAGAAGAAGAAGATGAGATACCTGAGGAAATTGTCAGGGAAGTCGAAAACTTTGAGAATAAGCCTAAGTCCAATCTGGACAAGACCGAAGCAGTAAATTTGGGGAACGCCGAGACTGTCAAGGAGACTCGCATCAGCATTCACTTGTCACCAACAGAGAAAGAAGAGTACATTCGTTTCCTAAAAGAGTATGAGGATATTTTCGCATGGTCATATGATGACATGACCGGTTTGAGCACGTCCATAGTGGCTTACAAGTTGCCTACTAATCCCATGTGTCTGCCAGTAAAGCAGAAACTCAGAAAGTTCAAACCAGACATGAGCTTGAAAATCAAGGAGGAAGCCAAGCAGATTAAAGCCAAAGTTCTCAGGGTAGTTGAGTACCCAACTTGGTTAGCTAACATTGTGCCGGTCCCGAAGAAAGATGGGAAAGTAGAGTATGTGTTGACTATCATGATTTAAACAAAGCAAGTCCCAAGGATGACTTCCCACTGCCAAATATACACATCCTGATCGATAATTGCGCCAAGCATGATCTCCAATCCTTTGTGGATTGCTTCGCGGGTTATCACTAGATCTGGATGGATGAAGAAGACGCGGAAAAGATAGCTTTTATCACACCTTGGGGTGTATACTGTTACAAGATGATGCCATTCGGCCTGAAGAATGCTGGGGCTACATACATGAGAGCCATGAAAACTATCTTTCATGATATGATACATAAGGAAATAGGGGTGTATGTGGATGACGTCATTATCAAATCCAAGAGGGCCGTAGATCACATAGCAGACTTGAGAAAGTTCTTTGACAGGCTAAGGAGGTACAACTTGAAACTGAACCCCGCAAAGTGTGCATTCGGGGTTCCCGGAGGAAAGTTATTGGGATTCATCGTCAGTCGTCGAGGGATCGAGCTGGATCCATCTAAAGTTAAAGCTATTTAGGAGTTACCGCCGCCTAAGAGCAAAAAGGACGTGATGAGCTTCTTAGGACGTCTCAAGTACATCGGTCGCTTCATAGCACAGTCCACAGTCATATGTGAACCCATCTTCAAGATGCTAAGGAAAGATGCCGAGACAAGGTGATTGTTAGAGGGCCTTCGACAAAATGAAAGAGTACTTATCCACATCACCCGTTCTGGGTCCCGCCAGAACCAGGACAACCTCTGCTACTCTATCTATCTGTGTTGGATGGAGCCTTTGGATGCATTTTGGGACAACATGACGAGACAGGAAGGAAGGAGCAAGCCATATACTACTTGAGCAAGAAGTTCACACCTTACGAAACACGGTACTCTCCGCTGGAACATACTTGTTGTGCTTTGACCTGGACGGCCCAGAAGTTGAGGCGTTACTTCTGTGCCTATACCACAGACCTCATATCCAGGATGGACCCTCTGCAGTACATATTCCAGAAACCCATGCCGACTGGGAAGTTGGCCAAGTGGCAAATACTGTTGAGTGAGTTTGATATCGTCTACGTAACTCAAAAGATGGTCAAAGGACAAGCATTGGCAGATCACCTTGCTAAAAATCCGACGGGAGGAGCATACGAACCTTTGAAAACATATTTTCCTGATGAAGAAGTATCATTCGTAGGAGAAGACATTATCGAAGCATACGACGGTTGGAGGATGTTCTTTGATGGAGCTGCAAATTTCAAAGGAGTGGGCATCAGAGCAGTCTTGGTATCAGAAACGGGTCAACATTATCCGGTATCCGCTAAACTCAGATTTCCTTGCACCAACAACATGGCAGAGTATGAAGCCTGCATACTAGGACTCAACATGGCAATTGACATGAATGTTCAGGAGCTGTTGGTAATAAGCGATTCAGAGTTGCTTGTGCACCAGGTACAAGAAGAGTGGGCCACCAAGAATTCCAAGATATTGCCATATCTGCACCATGTGCGGGAATGAGAAAAAGGTTCACGAAGATAGAATTCCGATATGTGCCCAGAATTCAGAATGAGTTTGCCGATTCATTGGCCACCTTGTCATCTATGATACAACATCCAGATACGAATTATATTGATCCTATTCCAGTGAGAATCCATAATCAGCCGGCATATTGTGCTCATGTTGAAGAAGAAACAGATGGAAAGCCTTGGTTCCATGACATCAAGGAGTATTTATCGAAGGGAGAATATCCGGAGCATGCAAATCACACTCAGAAATGCACACTCCGGGGATTGTCTAATCACTTCTTCCACAGCGGAGGAAACGTGTACAGAAGAACTCCTGATTTGGGTTTACTAAGATGTGTCGACGTAAAGGAAACTTCTAAGCTACTTGAGGATGTACATGCCGGGACCTGTGGCCCACACATGAATGGTTTCATCTTGGCTAAGAAGATACTCAGGGCCGGTTACTTTTGGATGACCATGGAGACAGATTGCATCCGGTACGTCCGCAAATACTTTCAATGCCAGGTGCATGCTGATATGATAAAAGTGCCACCAAACGAGCTCAATGCAACAAGCTCACCTTGGCCATTCGCTGCCTGGGGAATGGATGTTATTGGTCCGATTGAGCCCACAACTTCAAACGGACACAGGTTTATTCTGGTAGCCATTGATTACTTCACGAAATGGGTAGAAGCTGCATCTTACAAATCTGTAACCAAGAAAGTCGTCGCAGATTTTGTCAAAGATCGTATTATTTGCCAATTTGGAGTTCCTGAGTCCATTATTACTGATAATGCCGCCAATCTCAACAGTGATTTGAAGAAGGCCATGTGTGAAATTTTCAAAATCAAGCAGAAGAATTCCACAGCCTATAGACCTCAGATGAATGGAGCCGTAGAAGCCGCCAACAAAATATCAAGAAGATACTAAGAAAGATAGTAGAAAACCACAAACAATGGCACAAGAAGCTACCCTTTGCTCTGTTGGGATACCGCACTACGGTTCGCACATCAATCGGGGCAACTCCTTACATGCTGGTTTATGGTACCGAAGCTGTCATCCCAGCCGAGGTGGAGATTCCTTCTTTAAGAATCATACATAAAGCTGAACTCAGTGATGCAAAATGGATAAGGAGCCACTATGAACAATTGGCCCTCATCGATGGAAAGAGGATGAACGCAGTGTGTCACGATCAACTTTATCAGAATAGAATGTCCAGAGCTTTCAACAAAAGGGTCAAACCAAGGCAATTTGCACCAGGTCAGTTGGTGCTGAAGAAGATCTTCCCATATCAAGATGAAGCCAAAGAGAAATTCTCTCCAACCTGGTAAGGTCCTTACATGGTTCACAGGGTGCTGACAGGAGGAGCCCTCATACTTGCAGAAATGGATGGAGAAATTTGGCAAAAACCAATCAATTCAGACGCAGTCAAAAGATACTATGCTTAGATTATTTACATTTCCTCATCTGATGTAATTGAACTACGCTTGATCTAATTCCCGTGTAAGAGGGGATACGTAGGCAGCCTTATGGGTTCGGTCATATCATAATAAAATTTCCATTTCCCCCCAAGATCGGAAACTGGGACAGACATTTGAGGAGGACCCTCAAAATTTTGGAGCAAGTCCAGTCGACGCCATCGCATGCCAGAAAGTCAGAAATTGGTTAAGAAACTGGGACAAAATTTTGAGAAGGATTCTCAAAATTCCGAAGAAGGTTCAGCAAGGCGTATAATCCGCAAACGGTCAAAAGATCATCTACCAAACTGGGACAGAATTTTGAGTAGGACCCTCAAAATTCCAATATAAGAGAGCTGCAATGTCTTTGAGATGTGTTACGGTCACTAGTTCATCTCAAAATTACTTGATATATCAATATGTTTTTAAAATGACACTATTTTTTTATCAATAGTTGCATATTTTTTGAAAAACTTTATTTCCGTAACAGTCAGGTGTTACCCAGGGGAACTCGAAAAGGCTTCTAGAATGAAGCAATGCAAGGCCAGCGAATGAAGGCACGAACCAACCACCCCCACAAAACTTATAATTTTTCTTTGAACGCAGGTACATTTGACGTAACGATAGCATTTGCAAACGTGTATACTCAAAGAGAATTCACTATTGATCCGACCATCAGACACTGAATATATCTCCAGCTAAGAAATATGCTACTTTTATTTGCTACTCGCTCTTTGCATAGTACTAAGCTTTGTCACACATATTTGCATGAGGCTAATCCCTGCCTCCATACTTGCATGAGGATAATCCCTGCCTCCCTACCTGCATGAGGCTAATCCCTGCCTCCATCTGCATGAGGCTAATCCCTGCCTCCATATTTGCATGAGGCTAACCCTTGCCTACCTATTTTGCATGAGGCTAATCCTTACCTCCCTATGCATGAGGCTAATCCTTGCCTCCCTATTTGCACGAGGCTAATCCTTGCCTCCACATTTGCATGATGCTAATCCCTGCCTCCATACCTGCATGAGGCTAATCCTTGCCTCCATCTGGATGAGGCTAATCCCTGCCTCCATACTTGCATGAGGCCAATCCCTGCCTCCCTACCTGCATGAGGCTAATCCCTACCTCCATATTTGTATGAGGCTAATCCTTGCCTCCCTGTTTGCATGAGGCTAATCCTTGCCTCCCTATTTGCATGAGGCTAATCCCTGCCTCCATACTTGCATGAGGCTAATCCCTGCCTCCATATTTGCATGAGGCTAATCCCTGCCTCCATACTTGCATGAGGCTAATCCCTGCCTCCCTACCTGCATGAGGCTAATCCCTGCCTCCATCTGCATGAGGCTAATCCCTGCCTCCATATTTGCATGAGGATAATCCTTGCCTCCATATTTTCATGAGGCAATTCCTTGCCTCCCTATTTTGCATGAGGCTAATCCTTGCCTCCCTATTTGCATGAGGCTAATCCTTGCCTTCCCATTTGCATGAGGCTAATCCTTGCCTCCACATTTGTATGAGGGTAGTCCCTACCTCCATACCTGCATGAGGGTAATCCCTGCCTCCATCTGCATGAGGCTAATCCCTGCCTCCATATTTTCATGAGGCTAATCCTTGCCTCCATATTTGCATTAGGCTAATCTTTTCCTCCCTATTTGCATGAGTCTAATCCCTGCCTCCATACTTGCATGAGGCTAATCCCTGTCTCCATACCTGGATAAGGCTAATCCCTGCCTCCACATTTGCATGAGGCTAATCCCTGCCTCCACAATTTGCATGAGGCTAATCCCTGCCTCCACATTTGCATGAGGCTAATCCCTGCCTCCATACCTGCATGAGGCTAATCCCTGCCTCCATATTCGCAAAAGGCTAATCCTTGCCTCCCTATCTGCATTAGGCTAATCCTTGCCTCCCACTTGCATGAAGCAAATCCCTGCCTCCATATTTGCAAGAGGCTAATCCTTGCCTCCCTATTTGCATGAGGCTAATCCTTGCCTCCCTATCTGCATGAGGCTAATCATTGCCTCCCCACTTGTATGAGGCTAATCTTTGCCTCCCCATTTCCATGAGGCTAATCCTTGCCTCCCCACTTGCATGAGGCTAATCCTTGCCTCCCCCATTTGCATGGGACTAAGAACTGTCCCTCTTTGCAAAAATATTGGTCTATTTCTAGTACTACCTATTTGCTTTTTCAATCGGGCTAACCTTTGGTCTCCATTTCACAAGACTAAGCCCTGTCTTGTTAACATCATATTATTGCATATCATGGGCTGAAATATCGCCAACCTTTCCAAAGGCGTCATAGTCTAAATGGCATCATCCTCATAGCCGGAAGACACCATGCCATGGCCTGAGGATCCCTCAAATTTGCATAGCATTATTGAAAGGCGTCATGGTTCGGAGGCACCATCTGCATGGCCCGAGAACAACATTTCATGGCCTGCAAATCCCTCACTAAACAATTCATGGCCCAGGACATCACGGTACGAGGAAGTCATCCTTAGCCGTCCGAGGACAACTTTCATGGTCCAAAGGGAATCTGCATCATGTTTAAATTTCCGAACAAATACATGTCGGCATCATCTTTTCATCTGCAGGCGACCAGCAAGCAATCGCTATCCTAGCAGGAGCGACCTCGCTCCAGTTCCTTCAACTGTCTCAAACCTTAACCGCTCACCATAGCCGCTTCCGCATCTCGTGTCTGTTCTTGCAATAACTTCATCGATATATTCCGCCGGTGAATCCAGAACTACACATGGACTGATTTATGTAAAACCAGGGATATGTAGGCAACTCAAGGTCGGAGTTCGGCCTCTGTCTTTCAAATCATCACGCCGGTCAAAATTGGCCATCATTCCTTTACCCGAAAACTCTTTCATCCTTCCCGGGTAAAGAGGGGCAGCTGTTGATACCCAATTTTTCCCCTATATTTTTTATTACATATATGTACTTTCAAAATAACATATATGCAGTTATAAGCATGCATGGGCATTTATATAATTTTTAAAAGCTCCAAATTGATTTATTTCTTCCCTTTTTATTTATAAAATTTTCAATAATTATCCTTCAGATTATATTTGTGGTGATTTAGTCACCTAAATTCTTTATTTATGACAAAATATTGTTTAAATATTTTTAGTGAATTTTTATAATTGCATTTATATTTTTAAGCTAAATTGCAGATATTTGCAATAATTGCCCTATTAATGCATAAAATGATCGTTTATATTTTTAAAATGTTAAACAACCATTTTGAACCATTTTAGTACACGAAATTACTTTTCAGAAATCATTTACTATTTCTTATAAATTATATAGTATTAAAATGGCTATTTAAAATATGGCCTAATTTTATTTCAATTTTAGCCCCAATCCAACCCCAACCTAACCCAATTACCAGCCCAGTACTCAATTAAATTACCCGGTCCACACCCCAAATACCCGATCCGGTCCCCCACACCCTTTAATCCTGGCCGAGATCAACGGCCACCATCAACCCTTCCTAAAATAAACGAAAAAGACCCCCCAAACCCTATCATTTTCTATACACCCGCCGCCCTGGAAACCCCTCTACTCTCAAACGCTCTTAACCAAACCCTAATCCAATCTCACTGACCCTCATCTATGGCTATCTCTGGTGACCTCTCACCACCCCCAGGCCTCCAATGGTCTCTCTCATGTCATTCTTGCCATCTCCATGACCCTCAAGGGACCAGGGTTAGTGACTTGCATCCATGGTTCCTCTCTCGTCTGTCTCAGGCCATTCCGGTGTGATTCCGAGTGAGATCGTCCTATATTGACTACGATCTATGGGTTTTTCAACATGTTTCTTAATCTCTGTGCCGTTCTCTTCGAAATCCTAATTTCTTTTTCTAAAACCTCTTAGATATATACGGGTATATTTGGGTTGTTTCATGTGAGTTTTACAATAGCCTTAAGATTCTTTACAAGAATCGTATGATTTTCAAGTGATTTTCATCTTTTCCCAAAACTAGGGTTTTCGGAGTTTCCTATTAAAATTTGTTTGATAATTTTTGTGTTTAATCTTCTTCTTCTCATATATTTTGACTGATTTTATGAGTCTGCTGCAACCTTAACTCACTTTTACCAAAAGCCCTGATTTTTGGTGTTCTTCGTTTGGTTTCTGAGTATTAGTACATCTGATTGTGTTCTTGCCTTTCTTGTGATTTCTCGTGACTTTCTTGCCCTAATATGCTTCTACTGAATTTCTTAGTTTGACCTTTCACTGATTCTATGTGCTTGTGTTCGTCTTGACTATTCATGTTAAGACTGGTACACTTCTCCTCGAATCAGTGTCGTTTAACTATGTGTTTTGTTAAAGCTATGTGAAATCCTGACTATTCATGTTCTACCTTATTTTATATGCTAAGCATGCTGACTCTTTCATGACTTTCTGAACCCTCGATTACTCTGAATCCCTTATTTCCTGGTTTAATTTGAACACTTTCCTTTAAACTTTCGGTTCTTACCTCTCTATACGATTTGACTGAATGGCTTGCCTTAATGTTTTTCCCTGCCTTGTTTGTATTCCGCTGATTATTACTGATTTGTTTCCTTAATTAAACTGCTGTTCATTTACCCCTAATTACCTACTCTATACTAAGCCTTACTTGATTCTTTTTTTAAAATACTTAGCATGATTTTACCGTTGATTTAATTATCCCTTGATTAAGGAAAGATCTTGCTGATTTACATGTGACTTCCTTGATTTTGCTACTTAATTGATCTCTTACCTTATTTGTTAAGTTTTTGATTACTATATAAACCCCTTTTTTATTTGAAGTTCTACACAACGAACAGTAGTTCAAAAACTCTCTCATATACTTAAGCTTTCTCCTCTTTTCTGTCACTTGCTACTTCCATTGAACTAGCCGGCTGTAAGTCAAGGCTAGTTATTGCACTATATTGTTCTATACTTTGTGTCTGCTCTCCTTAACTAGTATGCCTCTAATTAATTGTGATTTCAACTGGTATTCCTATTTATTTCTTTGCTCATCATGTTTAAAACTTTGTCCTGTTCAATGCATGTTTTACACTCTGCACTCTTTCCTGTTTACTTCTTCACTTAGCATGTCCAAACCATATGTCTAATCCTTTCCAAGATAGGCCAACTATTATTTATGTCCTAATTATTTACTCAGTCTCTAAGATCCTAAGTGTTGCATGCAGTTTATGACTATATGTTTCTTCTATCCCTATCCCTATACCCCATGTGGAATTCTGTCTGTTAAGTGTTCTGTCTTTTACCACTAAGTTATTTCTTGTTTCTGAAAAACTTTTCTATTTCTGAAGCCATCTTTGTACTATTTGCAAAACTATGTCAAGCACTCTCACTTTACTCCTAAGTCACTAGGGTGTGCCCCTCCAGTGTGTGTACTGCCTTGGGATCCTCTTGAGATACCTTGGAACTCTGGCACACTAGAGCTGGCTATTCCACACTGCACCTAAATCAGTTGTTATTTGAGAAAATGTCTAGGTTTGAGCACTGCCCGGGATCATTGAGATCCTTAGGGAACTTTGACACACCTAGACATGATATTGTCTATGGACTTTGGCATTTGAGGCTATTGGAGGCTTGGGAAGTCATTTGGGCCTGCTCCAGGCTCCATATAGGTAACTTCTTCTTTTTCTTTATTTGTTTATGTAATCTATTAGCTGGTCTGTAATAATTATTTGTAAACAACATTGGGGTGGTTAGTGAAAAGGGTGGGCAGTCATATACATATTTGGTAGATACCATGCCTATAGGGTTGTATCGATTCAAATGCATTTGCTATGTTTTCTTTACTTTCACATTGTTAGAAATCATTCCTATAGGATCCTAATGGCTTTCATAACTAGATACCAAACCTATAGGGATTAAAATCAGTTCTAATAGAAATCACGCCTATAGAACTTAAAAATCAGTTTGGTTAAACAAATCAGTTTAATTCATGTCAGTTCATTCTGAATTGGTTTAATCAACTGTCTGCTTCTTTAGATGAGTTTTCAAACACTGCCTTAATTTACTACCACTAGAAAGCATGTCTATAGGATCTCAAAAGTCCGTTTAAAACCGTTCTCTATTTTACTGCATCAATGTAGATATCATGCTCTTAGGACATAACTGTTCTGCGCTTTGGCAAGTCTATAGGGCGATTTAAATTCTGCAACCCTAAAACTATGCTTTGTTATTTAAAACTATTCAGATTTAACATGTCTAAATCAGTAGGCAAGCTAAATAGGTTTTCACACTTCGTCCTAATTCAATACTGTATAATTCTTGCTCACCTAGATATTATGTTCTAGGATTTTCTCTTAAAATACTTGACTGTTGTTTGAAGACGTGCATTTACTATTATATTTGTAGAGGTGACCGTGAGCCTGTAATTTGTTCTCTTTAAATGCAGTCCTACTTGTTCTTGATTGACGCCTAGACTTTTATTCTTTAAAACCTTAGGAAGGTCTAGAACAGTCCAAAAGTAGAGGTCCTAAAATACCTCCAGGGCCACGAGAAGGGACGGGTAGTGCACGCATAGGACATTTTCAAGGTTGCTAGAGCGCTTTAGGCTATGACCTAGGGGAGGGAATCGGGTAGAACAGGATATGATGACTACGTGCTAATGTCACGTGTAGCCCCTCATTGAGGAGTGTTTATCGGGCATTATGTGGGGTGATCCTGTAGGCTAACTAACCTAGGACCCCTCTTACCCAATCCCCGATGTTTAAACATTACTCTTTTATATGCAACTTGTTCAAATTCTTTGTTTTATTACTTGAGTCATACAATATCCAACATGCTTTTATTTGCAATTATATGTTTAAACTATTTATTTGTTAAAAGGACTAATTCGTAAGTATAAGTTCAGCCGGGACCCGCCGTTGTGGATCAAGAGGGGTGCCTAACACCTTCCCCTCAAGGTTATTTCGAGCCCTTACCCTAAATCTCTGGTAATGCAAACCAGTCTAAGAGTTAATCGCTCTAGGTTCCCTAACGTACCTTAATTCGTTAGGTGGCAAATCTTCGAAATACCCAAATCCCAAAAGGAAATGAGTTATTACCCCCATGAATGTCGAATTCCGAACTTCTCTCTCTCTCTCTCCCCGAAAAAGAGGTAAAAAAGGGGGCGCGACAACTCTGAGCTTATAATCCGCGGTCCGCGAAAAAAGAAGCGCGACCGCGTAAAGCAAGCCACTGACCGCAGAATTTCCATTGTTGGCCGCGGAACACAAACCATTTTAACTCAGGACACTCTATGAACGCTGACTGCGGAATTCACAAAGAACAGGCACTGAAGGATTTTTTACAAGCATACAAATTAGGCAATTCGGTGCTAAAATGAACAACCCTGCCCCTTATTAGGCATACATAACAAGTACCCACATGAATTTTTATCCTCAATGCGAAGATTATGGGGACTGATCAAACCCTAATTAAGAAGAAGAGGTTAAAACTAAGAGAAAAGAAAAGCAAAAATATAAAAGCAATGCTATGATTTGAACATACCAGTTGTTTGATTTTGTGGTAGAAACTAATTCTTGATTAAAGCTATGATACTGGGCTCAGGATAGAGGAAGATGAACAATAGCTTATTTCCTTTGAGAGAGAAAGGTACGAAAAGGGTAAAAGGAGGAGGGACCTCCTATTTATACTAAAAACCTGAGGGCCCACACCGACCTACCTAGCGCAGCCGCGGAATTCCACCGCGGTCTGCGCTTTTGGCTATTTTGAAGAGTTGCAGGTTCCATAATACCGCTGAGAGCAAAAAAGCCACCGCGGATGTGGTAGAAACTTCAGAGAGGTCACATTTTGGAATTTTCAAGTTTGCGTCTACTACTGAATTACGCCCTCGCAAAAAAGCTTCCGCTGACCGCGAAATTTTGGGCGCGGTCAGCGGTCCAATTACATACTTAGCCAAATTTTCTAGTATTAGTCCTGCACTGTATCAAAAATTCCTACACAAACTTCACAACCAGTTAGTCTAAAACAAAGCCTACACTAAGAATAAAATCAAAAAGAAAGAAAAACACATGCGTTGCCTCCCAAGAAGCGCCTGATTTAACGTCACGGCACGATGCAGGTTACCATCAATCACTTGAAATGGATCATTGCCACCATGCGGCTGTCATCAAACTTGCCAAGATAGTGCTTCACTCGGTGCCCATTAACTCGGAAGATTTCATCATTTTTGTTTTTCAAATCAAGAGCACCAAACGGAGTTACATGCACCACTTCAAAAGGGCCACTCCATTTTGACTTAAGCTTTCCTGAAAACATTCGTAACCAAGAGTTGAATAGAAGAACCAAATCACCTTCCTTGAATTCCTTGCTCCGGGCATACTTGTCATGTAAGTACTTTATCTTTTCCTTATACAAGGACGAGCTGGAATAGGCATGAAACCGGAACTCATCTAGTTCATTAAGTTGCTCTACCCAGAGATTTGCTGCAGCCTCCCACTCAAGATTTAACTCCTTCAGCGCCCACATGGCCTTATGTTCTAACTCAACCCGAAGATGGAACACTTTCCCAAATACTAACCGGTACGGAGACATACCAACTGGAGTCTTGTAAGCAGTCCTGTAAGCCCACAAAGCATCATCCAGTTTCTTTGACCAATCAGTCCTATTTGCATAGACAGTTTTTGACAATATGCTCTTTATCTCCCTGTTGGAGATCTCAACTTGTCCACTAGCCTGAGGATGATAAGGGGTTGATACCTTGTGATTGACACCATACTTTGCAAGCAAAGTGTCGAATGCCCTATTTCAGAAATGAGAACCCCCATCATTGATGATCGCCGTATGAGTGCCAAACCTTGTAAAAATATTTTTCTTTAAGAAAGCCACTACACTCCGTGCCTCATTCATGGGCAAAGCCACCGCTTCAACCCACTTGGAAACATAATCAACAGCAACCAGAATGTACGTGTTACCACATGAACTCACAAAAGGTACCATGAAGTCAATGCCCCACACGTCAAATATGTCAACCTCAAGAATAGTGGTGAGAAGCATTTCACCCTTCTTGGAAATTCCACCAGCTCTCTGACACTCATCACATCTCTTCACAATCTCACTAGCATCTTTATACAATGTAGGCCAATAAAAACCATAACTGAACACCTTTGAAGCAGTTCTCTCCCCACCATGATGACCACCGTAGGGCGAGGAATGGCAAGCATCAAGAATACTCATTTGCTCCTCTTACGGAACACATCTCCGGATCACACTATCATTACAAATCTTGAATAGATAAGGCTCGTCCCAGTAGTAATCCAAGCTATCCCATTTAAGATTTTTCCTTTGGTTAGAAGAGAGCTCACACGGGACAATGCCGATCACAAGAAAGTTAGCAACATCAGTGAACCAATGCATACTATTCAAAGATACGGAGAGGAATTATTCATCCGGGAATGAATCATTAATTTTGAGGCCATCATGGGGCCTCCCCTCCTCCTCCAAGCGGGACAAGTGGTCCGACACTTGATTTTCACACCCTTTTCGATCAACAATTTCAAGGTCAAACTCTTGAAGAATAAAACCCATCTCATCAACCGAGCCTTAGAATCCTTCTTTGTCATCAAGTAACGGAGTGCCGCGTGATTAGTATGAATAATCACTTTGGCACCCATGAGATAAGGCCTAAACTTTTCCATGGCAAACACTATGGCTAGCAACTCTTTTTCCGTCACCGTGTAATTAACCTGGGCATCATTCATAGTTTTGCTTGCATAATACACCGGGTGAAACATCTTGTTCACCCTTTGCCCCAAGACCTCTCCTATTGCAACATCACTTGCATCGCACATAAGCTCAAAGGGTAAGCTCCAATTGGGTGCGGTAATAATGGGAGTGGTTGTTAGTTTGTACTTGAGAAGTTCAAAAGCTTTCATGCATTCTTCATTAAACACGAACCTCGCATCCTTCTCCAACAATTTGCACAAGGGATTCACCACCTTTGAAATGTCCTTGATGAACCTTTGGTAGAATCCTGCATGCCCAAGAAAGCTCCTAACCCCCTTGACGGAAGTAGGAGGAGGAAGTCTTGAAATCACTTCAATCTTCGCCTTGTCCACCTCAATACCGTTCTTTGAGATCTAATGGCCGAGGATTGGGTGTTCTACAATGCAAGCAAAATTGGCTTTCTCAAGTTTGAGTGACTTTGCCCTAATTGGCTTTCTCAAGCCCAGATTGGATGTTCAAACAATGCAAGCAAAATTGGCTCAAGTTGGGTATTACTATCTCTAGGTTTAACCCTTTAATTGGGGCTATCAATCTCTTGAATGCACCTCAATTCCTTGTTAGCCTAAATTTCCTAGACTTAGTCTCTCTTTCTCAAGAAGAGTCTAAGTCATAAAGGCATGAATCAATGTTTGCAACCACCAGTTCTACAGTTAAAGCATAAATCAAGCTAAATATCACTAACCCATAAATAATTAAGCCCTAAAATTGAAGACCCGTTAAATACCCACACTAGGGTTGGGTCACAACCCTAGCTAATGGGCTTAACTACTCATAATCAAGGTAGAAATCAAATATGAAAATGAAATATAAGCCATAAAAGTTGATTACAAGAATAAAATCTAATATTAATAGCTAAAGCTGCTCTAAAATTGCTCTAAGTAATAGAATACGGCTGTTCACAAGCTCCTCAGAGAAAAGATGACCTAAGAATGTGAAAAAGAACTATTTATACACAACTAAAATTACTGCACAAAAATACCCCTACAGAGGTTCCGCTGTCAGCGAAATAATGAGCGCCTCACCGTAAGGACTTCCGCGGCCGCGCAAAACAAGCGCGGGCATCGTTTCTTCACTTTTGTGCTTGGTTTGGACTTGATTTTGCGGATAGCGTAAAAGTTACCTCCTCGGCGTTAGCCTCAACCGCGGCCGCGCAATTTGAACGTGGACCGCACTCCTTAGTTAGGCTCACTTTGTAGGGTCTCTAAACCTTGATCGCCGCTCTCAGCGGAAATACCACCGCGGCCGCGATAGGTATTCTGCGGCCGCCCTTTTTCATCGCGATCAGCGATCTCTGTTGCACTCAAAATACTTTCTCTGAACCTCAATTCCACGAACCGCGTAATTGAGGCCGCTTTAGAGATGGATCTTCCGCGGCCGCTCTTTTCCTTCGCGGTCAGCGCTTTTATCTCAGCTTTGGACTTGTGCAATTTTAACTCTTTCATGAGTTGATTATGGCTTCCTTGCCTCATTTTGACCAAACCCTGCATACAAGCACAATAAGTCAGTTTCGGGAATACTTTTACACATTTTTTATCCAAAACCTAAGCAAAAGAGAGCATAAGATAAGCTAAAATCCATAGTTATCAGCAATCGAAACTCATCAAGCTCGATGAGTTGCATCAACCTCTTCTCACAGGCTAGTCCATATCCATATTCAGCTTTTAATTAACCAATAGGATTTGTGTTCAAGCTCGACGGGCAAGTGGCACGCCTTCCTATAAACTAAGTTATAAGGAGAAGTACCTATGGGAGTTTTGTATTCGATATGCCCATAATGCGTCGTCCAGCTTTCTGACCCAGTCCTTTCTCTTTCCACTTATTGTTTTCTCCAGAATCTGCTTCACCTCTCTGTTTGACACTTCCACTTGACCACTCGCTCGGAGGTGATAAGCGGTGGCAACCTTGTGCTTAACTCCATACTTTGCTAGAACATTATTCAACAATTTGTTACAAAAGTGAGTTCCTCCGTCACTTATCAGCACCCTTGGAGTCCCAAAGCATGTGAAGATGTGCTTCTTTACAAAGTTTACCACTACCTTTGCGTCATTAGTTGGAAGAGCAATGGCCTCCACCCACTTAGACACATAGTCGACTGCCACCAAGATGTACTTGTGACCATTAGAGTATGTGAACGGTCCCATGAAATCAATCCCCAAAACATCAAAAAGCTCCACTGCCAGAATATTTTCCAAAGGCATCTCGTGCTTCTTAGTGATCGTTCCGGTTCTTTGGCACCTATCACACTTTTTAACAAAGTCGTGTGCATCCTGAAACAATTTTGGCCAATAGAAACTCGATTGCAGCACTTTTTGGGCAGTTCTGTCCCCACCATGGTTACCTCCATATAGAGAAGCATGACAGTTATGCAATATTGCATTTATCTCCTCCTCAGGGACACACCTTCCTACCAACTAATCTACGCACTTCTTATATAGGAATGGCTCATCCCACATGTAGAGCCGCACATCATGTAGGAACCTTCTTCTATTATCGAGTGTCAATTCTGGTGGCATCACCCCACTTGTAATAAAATTCGCATAATCCGCATACCACTAGGCTTCACTTGAGGTGATTGCTAATAACTGCTCATCAGGAAATGTTTCTTTGATCAGCCCTCCTTCAGCTACATGGCTCTGATTTTCTAATCTGGACAAGTGATTGTGAGCACCTAATTTTTGCCCTACATGAAAATAACTCCTAAAAATAGACCAAAAATAATTTTTATTGATTTTTAGGAGTTTTTCTTTATTTAGTTGCATTTCATGCATTTTTAATATTTTAAAATCATTGAAAAATCATAAAAATTGTCATATTTTAATTTCATGCCATCTTAGGTTCAATTTGCATGTAGGAATTAATTTTATTAAAAGAATTGTTTGGGTCTTGTTCAAATTGGGCCAAACACTACATTGGCCCAAAAGACCTGCCTAACCAACCTACCCAATCAGACCCCCCTCGCATTAAAATGATCTAGACCTAACAATCAGATCCCTGGACCCCTTAGAAAGAAACGACGCAACACCTAGGGATCCCTTCTTCTTCTTCATTTCTCTAAACCTTAGGCTAACACACACAGAAGAACTCCACTCCCAGCCGTTTCCAGATCTCCACCCTCATTTTTCATTGTATTTCTACCATTAAAGCAACTCTCAAAGCTGTAAAATCAACCAAAACAATCGGTATTTTAAGCTTTAAAGCTCAGGCTCCAACCAGCTCCCAAACCCATGTAAAACTGCATGAAAGCAGTCCTCTGACCACCTTGAAACAATCCAAAACGTCACCTAAAGCCACTCCCAAAAATGAGCTAAAAAATTGTTTCAAACTCGGCTGAAATCTCCAAAAGAAAACAGCTCAAAATAAGTTTAGATCTTTCACCAAAGGCCAGAAAAAATCGGTCCAAAAATTGCAGCTCAGAGGCAACAAAAATTTAGCAAAAACACCAACAAAATCGAGCCAAAAACCCAGCAAAACAGCTCGTTCTCTCCCAATTTTCCTTACTGCCGAGGTCGATTTTTCGGCGAGTCGAGGCCGTCAATTCTACTAGCTGTGGTCGCCGTCGAGGCATTCTGAGGTTCATCGGTTTTTCTTGTTCGCGATTTCTGCTTGCGTTTTGGTTGTTTTTTGCGGAATCGGTGTTAATGGGTCTCTGTTTTAGACTCCTATAGTTCAATATCAAAGAAGAAGTATTTAATAAAAGGATAATTTAAACTCAAATCACTGCTGATGTTGCTCGGATTTGCTGCTTTCGCTGAGCTCCAGCTTTTCCCTTCGCCTTCATTTGGTTATTCAAGTTTATCTCTACTGTTTTTTAGAGGTATTTAGCTCAATCTCGAAATGTAATAGTTGTTTGGATATCCATGTGCTATGAATTTGCTGAAATTTGTTTGTGTATATCTGGTGGAATGTTTTCTCTGTCACTGTACATTTTACCATAAGTAGGTTTGGTATATTTGACTGTACTTTGAACTTTTAAACTTGTTTGATTGTAGTTCGACTTGTAATTATCTGATTTGGAATTCTGTGTTACTTTTTTTACATTTTTATGGGGGAAGTTTTTTAAGTGAAGCATGCATATTGCTGAATTATAGGTAAAATATTAATCGCGAGTATTTCGATGGTAATTGCACTTTAATCTTTTTGGTTGAAGAAAGCACAAGGTCAGTTTCATTGCAATATACAAAAAGCTTAGCATAGTTTTGGGACTTGAGGCTCTAGCTTACACTAACAACTTGACCTGGTCTCTTGTCATGTTTTTAGTCTCTTGCTGTTTCTGTCTTGAGAAATTTTGTTAAACAAGTAGTGCTCTTTTTACTAATAAATGGTGAACGTATGACAGAAAGTTATACATTTCGATTTCCCTTATATGAGAGTGATTCAGGCTTCAATTCAATGTTTTGGTTGATTTCACCTCTGGGGTGAGGGGACGGAGTGTACATTTTACCTCTTCATGGATTCATATTGCTAAATCATGTTTGCTTGCTATAACTCAGAAATTTCAAAAGGATAAATTCTGACATGCCTCTTTTCTACAATTCTATAACCTACGGCCTTTTACCACAATCTTTTAAACTTAGGAAAATAGATACTATGAATATTCGTAGAAAATGTTTTAGGCGCGAATTAATAAATTATCGTGATTATGTATACGTTCGCGTAATATAATTATGATTTTTTTTTCTAAAAAAGATAAATCGAGGTTTGTTTCGCACAACTTCGGCCAAACTTTCTTAATATTAATAAAGCGCGATTAATTGTGGACACGTACGCGTGACATGATCCTTGACGCGCCAAACAAAATGAGTACACGTACGAGTGACTCCTTTCAAGATAATCTCCAAAATTACGAATAGTCAAGCAACTAAAAGCGGTTTAAAGGGGATAAATGCACATTGGTCTTAAAATGAGTAGTTGAACAATTAAGCCAAGTATAAATTGCTAAGCGACCATACTGGAACCACAGAACCCGGGAATGCCTAACACCTTCTCCCGGGTTAACATAATTCCTTATCTAGAATTTCTGGTTCGTAGACTTTTAAATAAAGTCAAAAATTTCCTCGATTTGGGATTTTAGAAATAAACCGGTGTCTTGGGACACCATAAATTATTCCAAGTAGCGACTCTAAAGAAAAATAAATAAAATAATCCCATTTCAAATAATGTCACTTTAATTGGAAAAACTCCCATATATCCGTCCTCGGGTGGTAAAAAAGGAGGTGTGACAGTGATCAGCCACTTGATTCTCTGTCCCTTTTCGATCTCGGATCTCTAAGTCAAATTCTTGCAAGAGAAGGACCCAACGAATCAGCCCTGACTTGTCATCTCTCTTTTGAAACAAGTATATGATAGTTGAATGATCTGTGTAGACGATGAATTTGGTTCCCACTAGATAGGATCTGAATTTGTCAAATGCCCACATCACTGCAAGCAACTCTTTTTCAGCAACAGTGTAATTCATCTGGGCTAGATTCAGAGTTTTGCTCGCATAATAAATGGAGTAAATTTTTTATCCCTCCCTTGCCCCAAAATAGCTCCAATTGCTATGTCACTCACATCGCACATCAACTCAAATGGATGTGCCCAATCCGGGGTAATGATAATTAGTGCAGTCATCAACCTTCCCTTCAACTTCTCAAATGCTTCCAGACAGGCATCATCAAACTTGAAGGGGACATCTTTCTCAAGAAGCCTGCACAAAGGAGAAGAAATTTTCGAAAAATCTTTAATGAAACGACGATAAAAACCTACATGGCCCAAGAAACTGCGAATGCCTTTGGCGGATGTTGGTGGGGGCAACTTTTCAATCAACCATAACTCCACATTCACATTAATATATATTAACTCCATACTTCTTTAAGCATGATTACATCAAAAGCCATCACCATCAAGGAATATTCTTCATAACAATACAACTATTTATTTTTCAATTCAAGTGGCTTTTATTTTTTTCAAAACACCGCACCTTTCTCCTTATTTCATTAGTTCCACTCAAAAGCCAAACCAACTACCCCACACTTTAACTTTTACACAGTTCATAACAATTCAAGTGCTTATGAGAGGTGAAAAGGTTCAAATAGATGGTTAATTCAAATAAAGGGGTAAGGCCAAAAAAATAGGATTACAGGCTCAAAGGGGTTAACTACGTTACATAACAATTAGGCGGGTAAACTATATATATCTGCCTCAACAAAGAAACGCCTATATCACTTTCCAAGACTGAACAAAGCTACTATTTCGTTTTGCAAACACACGGGGCAAGTTCTAGACATTAAATGCAATGCATAGAATAACACACAAACCTCCCACACACATGGCACATAACTCACTCAGAATTGGACTCATCAAGACGCTCTAGTCAAAGCAGTTAAGCAAAGTTAAGAATCCTTTTTTTAGGTACTTATACTAGTGTAACGACCCGACCGGTCGTTTTTAGCTTTTGCACTTTGCTAGCCAGTTCTCGGGCATGGATTGCCCCGTGTAGTATAATATGACTTATGTAAATCGTTGGTTTTGGTTTTTAGGGTAATCGGAATGAATTTGGAAGAACAGTTCTCAGTTTGAAGCTTGAAATTTGAAAGGTTTGACAAAGATTTGACTTGTTTGTATATGATTTCGGATCGAAATTTTTATGATTTGGTTAGCTCCGTTAGGTGATTAGGGACTTGGGAGCGTGACCGGAATGCATTTTGGAAGTTAGTGGACGGTTTAGGCCTGAATTGGCAAAATTGAGATTTCGGCATTTTTCGGTTGATAGTTGAGATTTTTGTATAGAGGTCGGAATGGAATTCCGAGAGTTGTAGTAGCTACGTTATGTCATTTGGGATGTGTGTGCAAAATTTTAGGTTATTCGGACGTGGTTTGGTGGGGTTTTTGATCAAAAGCGGAATTCGAAAGATTTTAGAAAGTTTGGCTTGAATCCGATGTGTTTTGGATGATTTGATGTTGTTTGAGGTGTTTTGAAGATTGGAACAAGTTTGAATAAGGTAGTGGGATATGTTTGTGCTTTTGGTTGAGGTCCCGGGGGCCTCGGGGTAATTTCGGATGGTTGATGGAGAAGTTTGAACTTTGTTGCAACTGCTGAATTGATGCTTCTGGTACATTCCGCTCCTGTGGATTTGGGGACCGCAGGTGCGGCACCGCAAACGTGGAGGGCATGGTCGCAGAAGCGAAGAAGGGCCTGATGAGCAGCAACCGCAGAAGCGGCAGGGTGGCCACATCTGCGATGTCGCAGATGCGGTGGTTGTGATCGCAGATGCGAGTTTTGGCTGGTAAGTGAAATCCACAAAAGCGGATGTTTTTCCGCAGAAGCGGAAGCGCAGATGCGCTCATGGGATCGCAGGGGCGAAAGTGCTGGGCAGAATGTATAAAAATGCCCCTTCGCGATTTTCAGTCATTTGTTCACCATTTTTGTGCGATTTTGGAGCTCCAAGCTGTGATTTCAAGAGGAGATCAAGTGTATCCTCAGAGGTAAGCTACTTGGGCTTTATACCTTGTGTTTATGGTGATTATATCATTGTTTAATCATAAAAATTCGTGGGAAATTAGAGGAAGAGTTGGGAATTTAGGCCTTGAAATTGGAGAGTGAAGTTTTAGAATTTGAGTGACCATATGAGGGCGGATTTTGGTAAATTTGATATGTATGAACTCATGAGAGGATGAGGATTCCATTGATGTTAATTTTATCGGATTCCGAGACGTGGGCCCGGGGGCCGGGTTTGAGAAATTTTGGGATTTTGATGTAAATTGGATATTTTTCGAGTGGGCTTCGTTCCCTTAGCATATTTTAATGATTATGTACTGATTGTGGCTAGATTTGGAGCATCTGGAGGTCGATTTGTGCGGGCAAAGGCATCGCGGGCTAGAGTTTGGACCAGATCGAGGTGAGTAATGATTGTAAATGATGTTCTGAGGGTTTGAAACACCGGATTGCACATCGAGTGCTATATTGAGGTGAGGCACACGCTTGATGACGAGCGTGGGGTCGTGCACTATTGGGGATTGTGACTTGGTCCGTCCCGATCGATGATTTTACCGTGTATTTGACTGAAATCTATTTGCTATCATCATTATTTGGGCTGAACGCCGTATTTGGGCTTCGTGCCAACTATTTGAACCCTTCGGGGATTTTTATTGATATTTCCTCACTGCTTTGACTTTATACTTGAAATCAGTCATGTTATTTTTCACTGTTTTTATACTCAGCCACGTTTACTCAATTTTTAATGCTTAAATGGGATTTTAAATGATGTTTGTGCTGAGAAACACTGTTTTACTATTGCCCGAGTGGCTTATGTGATTTTTGACTGAGTAAGGCCGAGGGCCTGTGTTGTGAGGATACTTTTGGGTCGGGCTGCACGCCGCAGCGGTGATACACTGATTTTGATTATGAGGCCGAGGGCCTGAGATATGTACGCCACGAGGTGGCTTGATTGATATGAGGCCGAGAGCCTAGTGATGATGCCACGAGATAGCTTGATATTGCGCTTGGTCCGTAAGGGGCCCCTCCAAGAGTCTGCACACCCCAGTGAGCGCGGGTACCCATTGTGATGTGAGATATAGCCCGAGGGGCTGGTATGGTTCTATGTGATTGCCCAAGGAGCTAGTATTGATCTGAGATATTGCCCGAGGGGCAGAGTTGTTGACATTATGCCCGAGGGGCGAACCTTTATGTGTTTATCTGTCTTACTTACCTGTCATTTACCTATTTAGTTGTGTAATTGTGCCCGTGGGGCGGATTCTCTATGCTTATCTGTTCTAGTTTCTTTGCATTCAATTGCTTAACTGTTGAAAAGCCATTTTTTTGAAGAATTTTAAACTGAGCTAAGATGCTTTAAGCGATTTCACAGCTTCATTGCTTTCTTACTGGTTTTGTACTACTTTTATACATCATGTTGATGCACTTTTCGTGATTTCTTATCACTCAGTCTTTATTTATGATTATTACTCACTGAGTCGGAGTACTCACTTTACTCCCTGCACCTTGCGTGCAGATTCAGGTGTTTCTGTGCCCGGTAGCGGGTATTGGTTGCTCAGAGGCAGAGTCTTCGGGTTCACGAGGTAGCTGCTTGGCGTCCGCAGTCCCGTGTTTCTCCTCCTTTATCACTTCTATCTATATTCAGACATTTGTTTTAGCGTATAGACTTAGCAGACTTGTATTATAACTTATAGATGCTCATGGCTAGTGACACCCCGGTTTGGGCTGTTTGGGTTGTACTTCCGCATTGTTATGATATTATCTGCTACTTTGGATTAATAAATCATGGTTTAGACTGTTTTCTTGTTGTTTAACTGTTTGAAAATTGAATTGGGAATAGTTGGCTGGCCTTGTATTCACAAGAAGCGCCATCACGACCGGGTTCGGGTTTTAGGGTCGTGACAAGTTGGTATCAGAGCCTAGGTTACATGGGTCTCATGGGTCATGAGCATGTTTAGTAGTGTCTCGCGGATCGGTACGGAGACGTCTGTATTTATCCTCGAAAAGCTGCAAAACCTTTAGGAAAAACTTCACATTCTTGAATTCTTATCGTGCGTCCTTGATTCAGCTTGAAAAGTAACTCTTGAAATTCCTTCCACGCGTTCGTATGTGCGAACGAGCGCTCAGTATCAGATGTGCATCGATGGCTTGCGATTCCCTGATCGAGGGGCGAGATGTGATCTTTGTGTGTTGATGTTGGGCCAGTCTGGAGGACTTGAGGCCGGATTTTTGCCTATAGTTAAGCACCGAGGTGCTGATTGTGTGAGCACGTGTCTTCTTGAACTTGTATGTTCGGTAGTGTCCCTTAGAAGAAGTGATGGCTGGATGGCCATGCGATGAGTATGTTATTGACTACGAGATGTATTCATATGATTTGGAAGCGACGACAAGGGTCTACTGGAGGATAGAAGAACTATTAGGTGCTTGATTTGAGGTATAGCCCCAAGTTATGGGTGTGTGAAGAATCTTTTCATGTTTCCTAGTTGGGAGTGAAGTAAATTTCATGTTTCGATATGAGTTCAGACTCAGGAAGACTAAGTGACTGTGTAATGTGTATGACGGTGGAAGGTATACAGAAATGTTAGTTTGAGGCAAAGCAGGTGGGTTATCTCCTGCGGAATGTTCCACGTTTGTGCGATCCTTATGTTGTCTGTTAGAAGATCTCAATATCAAGTGAAAGATATGTGTTGTAATTTGAATCTGGGTCGCTTAAGAGAATGGGTTTAATTGTTACGAGAGTGAATGCGAGATTTGCAGAAGATATGAAGTACCAGATGGTCTGTGTTCCACGAGCTTATAAAGGATTGAGTTAATCTCACTATGGTATTATGGCAGCAATAAAGTATATACGTTATGAGTTATTATGTGTGTTTTGATCTATGGCTTCGAGCCAAGTGGGGAAGTTTGCTATTGATTAGCTGATTGCACGGTTATGTGCTATGTTGGTTCCAGTTTGAGGCGTGGTGGTGAATCAGTTATGATTTGCGGAGATTGAGCCCGAGGATGGTCGAGTAAAGGAATTTTTTTGACTAAGGTAAGGTTATATGCTGCAGTGTCAGAAGTGCTACTGAAGCGAAGGTTGTTCGGTCCTTTTGATCGGGTAATTGCAGTTTGGGTAGAGTGGATGACTCTAGAGAATGGTTCTAATGCGTTCAAGGTTTTACATGCAATAATTGAAGGTTTTCAGGTGTATAATTTGGCTAGAAACTGAGGTTTGCGCTGGAGGGTGTGAAGACTTGTGTCATTTCTATATCAATTATGGGATTCTATACATCAGTATTAGGAAAGTAATGTCTTCAGATTTGTAAGAAGTCTTTTCAGGGTAGGTATTTTGAATGTGGTGATTTTGGAAACATTTAAAAGAGTATTCAGCGGGTCGTGAGTCTTAGACCGTGTGGTATTAATCTTGGGTCTTGTGTGATGAGTCTGGGTGGAGGAATTATGATGTCATAGCAAGAAGGGTATCTAGCTGAAGGTAAATCAGAAGGAAACTCAGATAGATGGGATCGAATACTAGTAGGCCAAATCAGTATGGCAAGGATATGATTAATTCTTTGGATATTTACGAGGTAATGAGCTTCTACAGGTGTTTCGCGGCAATACTATTAGGTTTTAGTAGCCTGCGTAGCTTGGTTGAGTTAGAAGGAATCAGTCATGTCAGGTTTGGTTTTGTGCAAAGGGAGTCGGAGAGTTCTTGATGATTCCTACTGCGGTTAGAGATGCGTATTTTCTGCGAGTGTAAGAAGCATGGAATGTGTAGTGATTTTCTTCTGAATGGGATCAATGGAAAGTTCTTGGTTGGTTGAGTACACAGTTGCTTGTGGCTCGGAAGGGATATGAAGTTCTCATGTTATCCTAGGATGGTATGTTATATGCGGTATGTTGTGGAGGATTGAGATTGCGTGTGTAAGGTTGCGGTTCAGTTCTGGAAGGAAGGTCATAAAACTCTTATGCAGCGGGCAGCTTCAGATGATTAGGGAAATGATCTTCAGATGATTAAGGAAATGGTATTGCTAATTGGGATGATTTGATGAGGGTATATGCTTCAGGAAAAGGCAATGTGATTAAGTTGATGGTACTTCGGTAATATTGCGGCACCTTCTTGTTAGATCGACTGCTGATATTCGAGTTTGCTTGGCGGCACGGGAGAATTTTAGAGTATCTCTCGTAGAATGATTGGGTATTAGAGGTGTGCTATGTATTCGGACGGCGAAAGTGGGATCGGATATGGTGATTCGTGTGCTATATGGATTTGGAGACGGGAAGTTCTCATAAGCAAGTTATGTTGTGGTTGTGGGTCGTATGTATCGGCACTGTATAGTGACTATCGGGGTTTGGAGACCCGAGTGGATCTTTTGCTGCTTGGTATGTTAGGATTTGGATGTGATATTGAGTATAGACTGGTTGTCTCAGCGTTGTGTCATTCTGAGCTATTGCGCTAAGGCGGCGATGTTGGTTATACCGGGAATGCCACGGATTGAGTGGCGAGTTTCGACAGATTTTATGTTCGTAATGGGGTGGTTTTATATTTCGAAGACCCAACGGATGGCTGGGAAGGATTGTCTTTTATTATTTGGGTTTTTGTGATGGATGGCAGTGTAGAGACTCATACCATTGATTCAGTTTCGATGGATAGGGACTTTTCGGTTGTGTTCTTGTGCCCGGGCATGTCGTCGGGCAAGGTTGTTGATTTCAGTATTGATTTGATATCGGGCACCGTATCGTATGGCACCGGCAGAGTTAAAGGAGTTGAGGGAGCAGCTTCAGGGTTTCCTTGATAAGGGGTCCGTTGGCAGGCCTATGTGGATGTGTGTTCTAACTTGAGTCAACTTGGTTGGCTCCGAGTTGTATTGCTGAGGGATGTGTGATTCGATTGTTATTGAGCCTATTAGTGCTCTGAGGAGATATATAGGTTACTTTTCCGTGTTTCGGGGCAGTTGAATTTGTTAGTTATAGGCACATGTAGTGCGGTGTTATTGGGGTCTCTTAGTGGAGCTCGAGCGGGAGGAGTATTGGATATTGCTCGGCGGATGGCGTATCGATTATGTCCTTTTGGGTTGTGTGGTATTACGTATTTGTTTCACCGCGGTTATGATGATTTGCTTTGGTTCTAGATATCAATTGCGCGTGGTTGTCAATTTCGAGCGGAGTGACTTGAGGTGTTTCATGTGAACCGGGGTTTGGATAGGGTCGTGCGTTGCAGCGAAGTTTTGTGGAGGTATGACCTTGCGGGTTAGATTTGCGTATTCTATTTCTACGACTTGTGATGGGTTCTCATCATTTTTGTTGTGGTGGTACTGGTGAGCTTGCGGTAAGCTCTTTCATTTGAGTCACTTTCATGATTTGAGTATGTTCAGATTGTTTCTTATTGGTGCGCGGATTGCGCAAGTTGCGGCTTTAGTCTGCATTGAGGTGTCATGTCACCAGAGTGGTTGTGTCGGATTAGATGAGATTGTTGGGATCTTTAATGAATACAAACGGATTTGATTTCAGTATGTTGGAAGGATAAATATCGAGGTCCGGCTCAAAAATTTGCTATGGTCCTTGCCCAAGGAGAAGTGGCTTCATGAATGGTTGATCTGAGAAATGGTTATGCTTTATTGCGTGTTTCTTTTATCATTGGCAGTACATGAAAATGTTGGAATGAGACTTTAGTTGATAAGAGGTTTTCTATTAGTATTCGGTTGTTGTGTGCAACCGCTGTGATTAGAAGTTATCGCTGCAAGCGTTTGAGTTATGTGGTATATCATGTAAGTGCACCTGAGGTTGCAGGTATGGGTTATTACAGCTTGTTCGGGATTATTCGCAGTATAAATGTGAGATTCTGATCGTATTGATGATTTCAGAAGTGGAAATGTGGTTCTATGGTTTATGGGCTAGATTGGATTGTGAAATTTCAGTTACAATGTGTTATTAGACCTATATGAGATAGGGGAATGTGGGATCACCCCCAGGTATATGCGTGGTAAGGTTATTCGGCGATTGGTTGGCTTTTGGAACAACACTGGGCACGTTCGAGGACGAACGTATGTTTAAGTGGGGGAGGATGTAACGATCCGACCGGTCGTTTTTAGCTTTTGCACTTTGCTCGCCAGTTCTCGGGCATGACTTGCCCCGTGTAGTGTATTATGACTTATGTAAATCGTTGGTTTTGGTTTTCAGGGTAATCGGAATTAATTTGGAAGAACAGTTCTCAGTTTGAAGCTTGAAATTTGAAAGATTTGACCAAGATTTGACTTGTTTGTATATGATTTCGGATCGGAATTTTTATGATTTGGTTAGCTCCGTTAGGTGATCTGGGACTTGGGAGCGTGACCGGAATGCATTTTGGAAGTCCGTGGACGGTTTAGGCCTGAATTGGCGAAATTGAGATTTCGGCGTTTTCCGGTTGATAGGTGAGATTTTGGTATAGAGGTCGGAATGGAATTCCGAGAGTTGCAGTAGCTTCGTTATGTCATTTGGGATGTGTGTGAAAAATTTCAGGTTATTCGGACGTGGTTTGGTTGGGTTTTTGATCATATGCAGAATTCGGAAGATTTTAGAAAGTTTGGCTTGAATCCGATGTGTTTTGGACGATTTGATGTTGTTTGAGGTGTTTTGAAGATTGGAACAAGTTTGAATAAGGTAGTGGGATATGTTTGTGCTTTTGGTTGAGGTCCCTGGGGCCTCGGGGTGATTTCGGTTGGTTGATGGAGAAGTTTGAACTTTGTTGCAGCTGCTGAATTGCTGCTTCTGGTATTTCCGCACCTGCGGATTTGGGGACCGCAGGTGCGGCACCGTATAAGCGGAGGGCGTGGTGGCAGAAGCGAAGAAGCGGCAGGGTGGCCGCATCTGCGATGTCGCAGATGCGGTGGTTGTGATCGCAGATGCGAGTTTTGGCTGGTAAGTGAAATCCACAAAAGCGGATGTTTTTCCACAGAAGCGGAAGCGCAGATGCGCTTATGGGATCGCAGGTGCGAAAGTGCTGGGCAGAATGTATGAAAATGCCCCTTCACGATTTTCAGTCATTTGTTCACCATTTTTGTGCGATTTTGGAGCTCCAAGCTGTGATTTCAAGAGGAGATCAAGTGTATCCTCAGAGGTAAGCTACTTGGGCTTTATACCTTGTGTTTATGGTGGTTATATCATTGTTTAATCATAAAAATTCGTGGGAAATTAGAGGAAGAGTTGGGAATTTAGGGCTTGAAATTGGAGAGTGAATTTTTAGAATTTGAGTGACCATAGGAGGTCGGACTTTGGTAAATTTGATATGTATGAACTCGTGAGAGGATGAGGATTCCATTGATGTTAATTTTATTGGAGTCCGACACGTGGGCCCGGGAGTCGGGTTTGAAAAATTTCGGGATTTTGATGTAAATTAGATATTTTTCGAGTGGGCTTCATCCCCTTAGCATATTTTAATGATTATGTACTGATTGTGGCTAGATTTGGAGCATCTGGAGGTCGATTTGTGCGGGCAAAGGCATCACGGGCTAGAGTTTGAACCGGATCGAGGTGAATAATGATTGTAAATGATATTCTGAGGGTTTGAAACCCCGGATTGCACATCGTAGTGCTATATTGAGGTGAGGCACACGCTTGATGACGAGCGTGGGGTCGTGCACTATTGGGGATTGTGACTTGGTCCATCCCGATCGATGATTTTACCGTTTATTTGACTGAAATCTATTTGCTATCATCATTATTTGGGATGAACGCCGTATTTGGGCTTCGTGCCAACTATTTGAACCCTTCGGGGATTTTTATTGATATTTCCTCACTGCTTTGACTTTATACTTGAACTCAGTCATGTTATTTTTCACTGTTTTTATTCTCAGCCACGTTTACTCAGTTTTTAATACTTAAATGGGATTTTAAATGATGTTTGTGCTGAGAAACACTGTTTTACTATTGCCCGAGTGGCTTATGTGATTTTTGACTGAGTAAGGCTGAGGGCCTGTGTTGTGAGGATACTTTTGGGTCGGGCTGCACGCCGCAGTGGTGATACACTGATTTTGATTATGAGGCCGAGGGCCTGAGATATGTACGCCACGAGGTGGCTTGATTGATATGAGGCCGAGAGCCTAGTGATGATGCCACGAGATGGCTTGATATTGCGCTTGGGTCGTAAGGGGCCCCTCCAGGAGTCTGCACACCCCTAGTGAGCGTGGGTACCCATTGTGATGTGAGATATAGCCCGAGAGGCTGGTATGGTTCTATGTGATTGCTCGAGGGGCTGGTATTGTTCTATGTGATTGCCCGAGGGGCTAGTATTGATCTGAGATATTGCCCGAGGGGCGGAGTTGTTGACATTGTGCCCGAGGGGCAACCCTTTATGTGTTTATCTGTCTTACTTACCTGTCATTTACCTGTTTAGTTGTGTAATTATGCCCGAGGGGCGGATTCTCTATGCTTATCTGTTCTAGTTACTTTGCATTCAATTGCTTAACTGTTGAAAAGCCATTTTTTTGAAGAAGTTTAAACTGAGCTAAGATGCTTTAAGAGATTTCACAGCTTCATTGCTTTCTTACTGGTTTTGTACTACTTCTATACAGCATGTTGATGCACTTTTCGTGATTTCTTATCACTCAGTCTTTATTTATGATTATTACTCACTGAGTCGGAGTACTCACTTTACTCCCTGCACCTTGCGTGCAGATTCAGGTGTTTCTGTACCCGGTAGCGGTTATTGGTTGCTCAGAGGCGGAGTCTTCGGGGTTCACGAGGTAGCTGCTTGGCGTCCGCAGTCCCGTGTTTCTCCTCCTTTATCACTTCTATCTATATTCAGACATTTGTACTAGCGTATAGACTTAGCAGACTTGTATTATAACTTATAGATGCTTATGGCTAGTGACACCCCGGATTGGGCTGTGTTTGGGTTGTACTTCCGCATTGTTATGATATTATCTGCTACTTTGGATTAATAAATCATGTTTTAGACTGTTTTCTTGCTTTTTAACTGTTTAAAATTTGAATTGGGAATTGTTGGCTGGCCTTGTCTTCACGAGAGGCGCCATCACGACCGGGTCCGGGTTTTAGGGTCGTGACAACTAGAGTTAAAAATTGAGCCTAAAAGTTACAACCAGAGTACTAACTATTCTCAAGGCATAACAAAGTTAAGAGATATCGCTGCAGTTGAACTCATCTCACACTAGCTCCTACTCCTAAAAAAAATAACTACACCTGGTTCAAACAAAACCTTTGGAAAAGAATCGTGGCACAAAGAAAACTCAAGGGGGAATTACTACACTACCTACAAAGAAATCTTTTTTTTGACTTAAATCCCTCAAGAAAAAGAGAAAAAAAATTAACTAATTAAACTAACACAAATAAAATAGCATAGAAAGTCACCCAGACAATCTCCTCACCCCACACTTAAAATTGTGCATTGTCCTCAGTGCATATAATAACTAATAAGAGGGTAAAAGAAACTTTCTCGTAGGCCGAAGGCCGAAGCACTAGCAGCTCATGGGGTACTCAGACTTCTCCCAGGCCTGGTCCTTCGTGTGGGTACCTCACACTTAGTTTCAACCATCTGGATTGTTGTTGCATCCTTCCAATGGCTTTGCTTTCCATGCTCCTAAAAAATCAAAAATTGACACTACAAGAATAATACAATAATAAATAATAAATAATAATTATAAAGAAAAAAAGCAAAGTAAAGTTGGGTTACCTCCCAACAAGCGCTTAATTTAACGTCGCGGCTCGACATAAATTGCTTTTTGCCTCCACCTCGAGCTTATGAATTGAAACCCAAGTTTTGATTCAAGCTTATGATTATGCTCCTGGGTGGTGGAACGAATCTAACTGGCCCAAGAAAATAATGTAGTATTTTGCACTTCTTGGCCTTTAGATGTGGTGTGTAATTCCAACTTTCTGGCAAGAAGAATTCTAGAATGTAGGCACCTTGTTCCTCATCCCTTGTCTACTCAATTGGCTCGGGTGACTCTATTTCCATATCATCATCTACGCACAATGTGGAAAAGTGCTTGGAGTAAGGACAATTGCGCTCAAACTGAAAATGTACTGGCTTATCCACATCCTCTTCATGGCAAAAACTAGAGTCAACTAAAATTGCATCTTCAATATTCTCATTTGACTCTAGTAACACTACTTCAACATGGGCATCCTCAAATTTTAGTTGGATAGATTGTCGGTGTTCTACTCTGACCTCCTCCATAGCACCTCATCGTATTTTTTTAAAACCTCCATTATAATGGCAATTTCTGAAGCCAATTCATGCTCTTTTTGGCTACTATCCACAATGTAAGCTTGTTGCGCTTTACAAGGTTTAATTAGTTTATTTGCTTGAGCCTCTAAGTGGTGAATAGTTACCTCTTGCCTTTGTATCTGCCGTGGTTTCTCATCATATTGTTCCACATAACACTTTAACATATCTTTGATCTCCTTCAGGTTAGCTTTCTTAGGTTCTTTGTTCCTATTAACTTCACCAAAAAAAGTAAAACCATCATAGTAAGGGGTTGGGGGAAGATAAAAAATATAAGCACAACCATGAAAGTGACCATCTTGACCATCACACATATCACACACATTCCATATATAAGATTGAGTTGGTGCACATAACTTTCTCTCGGGAATATTTTGATAATTTTGCCATGGGTAATTTCCTTCACTATATGCATAAGGAGGATCAAAAGCAGAATTACCAACATCAAAACTCTCATAATTCCAAGATGCCATGTCTCTCAAGTCAAAAAATAGAAATTAAAAAAAATCAAATACTAAAAAAAACAAAATAAAAGTTCAAACTTTAAACCTTCAATATGTACAACTAAAGCTACACCGTTAGTTCCCCGGCAACGGCGCCAAAATTTGGTCACGCCCAACTATGCCTTATAAAAAGGACTAAGCGGTCATTGCAAATATAATCCGGTCTAAAGTCCGGAGTCAAATCCAACAGAGAACTAAGGCTTAGCTGCAGTTGTTGACTATCACTAAGACGATAAGCTCAAACAATTCCTAAGTTACAAATATTAAGATTCTTATATCTAATTAACCAAATAATTAAAGTAGTAGATTAACATCTAAAGATACTACGGGTTGGAGAAAAGATTAAGGAAGTCTAGAGTTATGATTTCCTAAATTGTCGGAATCCTTCCCGCTACGTCTTCTATAATTTTGCCTAAGTATTCTCTACCGATCATAAGCACTCTGAGTGTTGTAATTCTCTCCTGAGTAACCACCACAATTTACTAGACATATTCTCCCGAATTATGCTAGTTGGCATTAAGTACGGCTCACTCGGATCGCACCAAGGTTTCGTTATCCCTAATCCCACAAATAAACCCTCCGTATTAATCCCTCATATACGTTAGGAATGATGTTGTTCGACAACTACTTAAATATGCACTCTCTCCCGAGTAATACAAACTAAATAGGCACAGTCAATTGAGAGATCTTCAACCAACCACAATATAAACGTAGTTGAACAAATAGAGAAAAGCTATGGCTCAATTATTTAAAAACATAACAAGAATTTATCCTACAAAATGTTCTATCAAAACTCTAGATAAGAAATTAGTTATTCATAGTAGTAAGCATAACTACCCTACTAGAATTCATAACCAATAATGGGTATAGGAAGAAGGAAGTGAGAAGCTCGTAGAAGAATTCTCCTCCTTGCTCCTAGGGTGTTTTTGCCTCCGTAGGTCGAATCCCCGTCTAATATCGGTCTCTTCTGTCCAATCTTGGTCTCTCCTTCAAAATTGGTGTTTAATGACTATTTATATGTGTAGGAAAAAGGCCTAGAAGAAATAACCAAGTCCAAAACTAAAAAGGAGACAAAATAGGCCTGAAACCCAGAACACGCATCGCCTCGCGTTAACCCTGGCGGCGCGAGCTCTAATGCGAGCAAACTCCCTTGCGTCGCCGGGCTCTTTGCTGCTTTGTTTTCATTTTGTTGCTTCATTCTTTCCTTGCCTTTTTCCCTTTTCACGTTTTTGTTTCTTTTTTTAATTGTTGTTTTTGTTTTCTTTTGATTTGTCTTGTCTTCTTTTGATTTCTTTTGTCCCCTAATTAAATAATCACAACTTCATTCTTGTAGTGTATAAAATACTCATAAAATTTTACTTTGCACCCAATTTCGTTTTCAACGTACCTACACATAAAATAAACTCAATCAAGTACAAATATAGTATAGTTTAGCATTCAAGCACCTAAAATGTAAATTAAGTAATATACTAAATATGGAATTATAGTCGAACATCAAGAAATTAAACAGAAAGAAGCCGGCATGATTGAGTTTGATGACTTCTTATCCATGATAGTAGATATAGCAAAACTGGCAAATCAGATGAATAGAATGGCAATACACCAAACACAACAGATGCAACATGTGCAATAGATGTCTACTTGCTGCGCATTATGTGGTGACAGTCATACGACTGACATGTGCCCCACGAATCCTGAATCTATTTACTATGTGGGGAAACAGAGCAGGGGTCCGATGAACCAGCATGCACAATATGGGAACACTTACAATCCAAATTGGAAGAATCATCATAACTTCTCCTGGGGTGGAAATTGGCAAACTCAGAATCATTTTAGGCCTCAAGGAAATTTCAATCAACCTCAAAAGCCACCCCAACAAATAGAAGAGAGTACGAATGACTTGTTGAAGAAGTTATTGCTTGAAAATCAACAGCTCAGGACTGATTTCAAAAATCTTGAGAGGCAAATGGGACAGTTATCAGCAAATCAAAATACTAGGCCTACAGGCGCTCTTCTCAGTGATACAGAGAAGAACCCTCAAGTTAATGCAGTTACACTCAGAAACGGGAGGGAACTAGAGGAAGTGCCAAAGAAGAGAAAGGACAAGCCTATACCTGAGGGGAGTTGATTCCTAAGGCAATACACGAGTCAAAGTAAAATGATGCAAGTTCAGAACCAGTGGAGGCTGCAAGGCCACCACCACTTTTCCCCCAAAGGTTGCAGAAGAAGAATGATGATCGCATGTTCAACAAATTTCTCTCTATGTTGAGCCAGGTTCAATTGATTATCCCATTGGTAGATGTACTTTGTGAAATTCCAAAGTATGCTGAGTACATAAAAGATATAGTGGCTCACAAGAGGAGATTGACTAAATTTGAGACAGTTGCACTTACTGAAGAGTGCACTTCAAGGGTCCAAAACAAGCTTCCTCAAAAGCTTAAGGATCTTGGCAGGTTCACCATACCTGTGAGAATCGGTAATATCGATGTGGGTAGTGCTCTTTGCGATTTGGGGGAGAGCATAAATCTGATGCCCTTGTCCTTGTTCAAGTAATTGGGTCTGGGAGCTCCAAGACCAACCACTGTGTTGTTGCAACTAGCTGATAGGCCTATAGCCTACCCTGAAGGGGTGATTGAAGATGTGTTGCTGTAAATAGGGAAATTCATTTTCCTAGTTGACTTCATTATCCTTGATTATGAAGCTGATGAACAAGTTCCGATCATATTGAGGCGAACTCTCTTGGCTACACGTGATGTAATTATTAAAGTGAGAGAGGGAAAAATGATTATGAGGGTGGACAACGAGGAAGCATTCTTTAATATCTACAAGGCGATCCAACTTTCCCGCCATTATAAGGAGCTCTCTATGATATCTGTTGTAGAGGTGGATGAGCAACTTCTTGATACGAGTGTATATCTAGACGATTCTCTAGATAAAGCACTCATGTTGTTAGATAGCTTGGAGATTGATGATGAGGTTGAGGAGATGATGCATATCCTAGATGCATCATGTGCTTACATGCAGGGATTAAACCCCTTTGAGCCCCTAAATAGGCCAAGTGGGCCTCCTCCAAAGCCGTCAATAGAAGAAGCTCCAACATTGGAGCATAAACCCCCGCCCCCTCACCTTCAATATGCTTATCTGGGTGGTTCTAAAACTTTACCTATTATTATTTCTTCTGACTTGTCTAAATTGCAGGAAGAAAATTTGCTGAGAGTGCTACGTGAGCACAAGCGAGCAATTGGGTGGATGATGTCTGAAATTAGAAGCTTAGTCTAGCTTTCTACATGCATAAAATCCTCATGGAGGACAGACACAAGCCAAGTGTAGAGCAACAACACCTCCTAAATCCAATCATGAAAGAGGTGGTAAGAAAAGAAGTGATTAAGTGGTTTGATGTCACGCCCCGAACCTGGGCCTGGACGTAACACGACACTCGGTACCTGACTACATGTGACCGAGCGAACCAACTGGCTGGTAGAATCAACATGTGGTATCATAACGTACTGAATGCGGAAGACAAACTAACACATGCTGAAATACTGAAAGTCTGGATGATATAAATCAAAGTGCGGAAATACTAATACAATTCTGAAATATATTTGTAGCCCACATGGCTTAATATGAAAAGCCTGCGACTCTTTCTAGCTGTTACTCTAGTCTATGAAGCCTCTAATGCAGTACTAAAAACACTGACTGGCTGAAAATACTGAAGACTGTAAGGTAACGATAATGCCCCCGAAAGAATTGGGGATCACCAAGTAGCTGATACGAGAATCCTAGCGCTCTGAATCATCAACCTGTAAATCATTACCTGCATCGTGAGATGCAGGCCCCGGGCAAAAGGAACGTCAGTACATTTGAACTGCACTGGTATGAAGCAACTGAAAGAAAGAATTATAAATGCTGAAACTGAAACCGAGCTGATAACTGAGAATTTATAATTGATAACTGAAATGATAACTATTGAAACTAAAACTGAAATGATAACTGGTAACTGATAACTTAACTGATAACTGATAACTGATAACTGAATTGATAACTGGTGACTGAAATGATAACGGATAATTGAACTGAACAAAGGAAGTAAAGATATGAATACTCCCTCTCCTGAATGATGAAGAACCTGTTTATCTGAATAAATAAATTGCGGCCTCGGGCCCAAGTATACGTATACATAACTGCGACCTCAGGTCCAAAATGCATAAAGCATAAACTGCGGCCTCAGGCCCAAAGATGCATAAAGCATAAACTGCGGCCTCAGGCCCAAATACAGGTGTTCAACATTCAGGAACTGAGAATCAAACTGCAATACATGATAATGAAATATGAATCACACTGAGTTACATGATACTGGAATACTGGATCACATTGAGTTACATAATATTGGAATACTGGATCACGCTGAGTTACATAATACTGGATCACACTGAGTTACATAATACTGGAATACTGGATCACACTGAGTTATATAATACTGGAATACTGAATGGGACTAGACTGAGACATGTATTCTTGAACTGATTATGAACACTGAAACTTCAACTGTCTATGGCATACTGAGTAATCTATATAAGACTCGGGGGCATCAAACCCGAGTCTACATTGAATACGCACTGAGCTCACAACGTTCAGAATGAAAGTGGTGAACGAGTTATGAAGCTAGAGGATAGAAGTTCTGCAACTATTCAAGGAACTTGGCTTAACTATATTTCTGAGGCAATTAGTAATGTCATAAAAGAAACGTAGTGTAAGGAGAATCATTAACATTCCCAAATATAGAGAGTTAGCCTCACATACCTTAACTTCCTACTCTTAAGCATAATACAACATTCGCCAACACTTTCAATTTTAATCTATATCAACACAAGTCAAACGGATTCCAAATTAGCAACAATAGTCATGTTTTGGTCACTTAGGCATTTTATCAAATACTTGGTGGCATAAAGCTTCATAGCCCTTATTAATGGTGTTTCTACACCCAATAACCAATTCTCTTGCTTCTAGATAAATTCTAAAGTCTCAAATGATAATATTCAGCATTATTCTTTATCACCCATAAGGTAAACAATACCCTTAACCAATAATCAACAATCAACACACCAAACTTATAACCGTTCATGCTTTTCCATCAAACCCATCAACTCAAATCTCATAAACTAGGGTCTATTATCATTATACCAATGCTAGAATCAATTAGAGGGTGAAGACATTACCTTTTTGAAGTTCAATATCCTCGAATTCGAGTTCTAAGGTTTCTTCTCTCAACAATGATGTCCCAATCGAATATCTAATGATATGGAGGGTTTACCCATATTAATAATATGTTGGGAAATTGAAATTAAGTTAGAATCACCATTAGAACTTACCTTGGGTGGTGGAGGGACCCTTAAGGAGTTAGTTTTTGAGAGCTTTACTTTCTAGAGCAAGTTTTTATGTTTTGGGGCTGTGGGGGACGAAATAAGGCTAAAAAAATGACTTCCCAAGTTGGCCACCGCGTCCCAGTAGGCGCGACCACGGTCCCGACCGCGGTAATTCGCTGGGACACTGCCTCACCACCGCGGTCGCGGTAAAAACGCGGCAGGAACGCGGTGGTTACACACCATTCTGTAAAACAGGCATAACTTTTTGCATAGAGCTCCGTTTGGGCTCCACAATATATCGTTGGAAATATATTTCAAAGGCCTACAACTTTAATGCTTTGAAGTTTCCCAAATTCCTTAAACATTTTCACTAAACCCTGCTGGAAGACAGACCTTCTGCAAACTTAGTCGATTTTGTCAAATCTTCTGCACCACACTTTCCATCTTGATTCCGAAACAACTATTTTTACCCATACTTATCCCTCTAGGACTTCATATGTCTAAAATATCAAATTAATACCCATTTAATATACCCACACCTAGTCTGAATGTATGGGATGTTACATTATCTCTCCCTTGGAATCCTTCGTCCTCGAATGATTGTCCTGACTGTAACTTTCGCTAACTCCAAACCTTAAACGGGTCTGGTAGAAACATGGAATTTCATTAACACTTGCATACTAAACATAATGAATACATGAATACTGAACTGTTGAGATACTGAACTAAATGACTACTGCATTGACTGAATATTGGTTTGCCATAGATACGTGAATACTGAACAACATGGATATCTGAATATTGAACTGGCACGAATAATTGAGTATTGAACTAACATCAATATCTGAGTACTAAGTTGACATGAATATCTAAGTATTGGACTGACATGAGTAGCTGAGTATTGAACTGACTTGAATATCTGAGTACTGAACCGGCATGAGTATCTGAGTACTGAACTGACATGAGTATCTGAGTACTGAACTGGCATGAGTATCTGAGTACTGAACTGGCATGAGTATCTGAGTACTGAACTGACATGAGTATCTGAGTACTGAACTGACATGAGTATCTGAGTACTGAACTGGCATGAGTATCTGAGTACTGAACTGACATGAGTATTTGAGTGCTGGAAACTTGAATGTTATAACATGACACGTGAAATACTAGTTGTACCACCACTAATTCTGGTGGCAACTCCAACTCATAAGCTAATTGACCGATCGTTCGCAAGATTCTATATGGCCCAATATAGTAGGGACTATGCTTTCCCTTCTTCCCAAATCTCATAATGCCTTTCATAGGCGAAACTTTCAGAAACACCCAATCACCAACCTGAACCAAGCAATTGGCGATCTACACCTTCTCCCATACAGAGTCTCGCACGGTGCCATCTTGGTACTGAAATGGTAGGTGTTATTATTAGCAAGGTTAATGAGAGGTATGTGATTATCCCAATTACTATTAACATCAAGGACATATCCTCAACCGTTTAAATAAAATGCTCTGCCTGGCCATAAAGTTTACGACGTTCTTTTTCATGTCATTCAACCAATAAACCTCCTTAAGACCATGATACATATTTGTGGTACCTGAGTAAATAGAATACCCGAAATTCTGGGCTTCTAGCATGATCTTCCCTCTTTAAGTCCATCTATGTCTGGAACACACAATCTGTCCTGGTACCTCAGAGTACCATCATCCCCCCCTTATTCAAAAGTCATCGTCTTATACTTGTGAATCTCCTCTTTCAACTGCAATACGTAGGGATCATCAAATTGTTTCTCCTTCTCTATGGCTACTAAGGGGGGACAAGTTCTGTTCTAGACAACAACTCCGTCATCTTCGAAGTCCGAAGTCGAACTCCTATCTTGGCTGGTGAACTTCTTTCACCAGAGTTCTCTTATCTACCTCAATCATGAGTTATACTTCCCACGCTTTATCTTCTTAAGCACTTCCTGAAAACACTTATAATATTATTGTGATCTAAGGCTTTGACATGTACTCTAAATTTTAAAGTCCCGTGCAATGTCACTACCCTCATAACACATAAAAAGGCATGATTTTATAGCTTTTCTGTGATCACTTTATCATCAATAACTAAGCTCGGTGATCATTCTACTCACTTTGTGTTTCTTACACATGCTAGATATAATCCCTGTGGTAATTATACAATTTTCCCTCATTACCGAACTGATTTTCTTTTTCATATCCCATGCTACTACGAGTTTCAGATCTCCAACTGGACTTACTGAAATTTTTCACATCATCCTTTAGACAAAAGGTCTTATACTTGTGGATCCCTCTCTTTTTCCTGGGATCCAAATAACTTTCCTTATTCTCTGCAATTCTTTGCACTCTACGTCAATGACGACTCATCTTCCAACTTACTTTTGAGAAATCTTTCTTACTAAGAAAAACTAAATTATTCACTTAACGAAAAGCTAATGTATTCAAAACTATCATATACAATCTTAATAATTTAACTGTGCTCACACTGTCAATCCTGGAGAACCCACATTACGATAATTCCTAAAGGCTACTCTTCTGTAGTTTGTGCTCTCACTGCTAGTTAATTTTTTTTCCCCACTATCACTGTACTTCGGGTTTAACTTAAACTCTTTGGGTTCTAACACGTATTCGGTATTTCAAACTGTCATCCACTCTCTAGGGTTAACCTGGCTAAGTGAAATCTTACCTCTACTAGCCATGTTGAGCTAATTCACAGTATCTACTCAAAACTTACTTACTATTCTGTTACTAACCACCTACTAGCGTCATGTGTTCATGATCTGCTTTGAATAACTAAAGTGAAGCATAAGGTTATTTCTTACTTCCATCACCATCCGGCCCTGTTCTACGGTCGCATACTATCCCCTTTTTTTTTCTCCTAAACTATGTGCATGGATCACACTTAGGGAATTCATCTACCTTAAATAAAATTGGAACTACCATGCACAAACTTATCTTTCAAAGTATACCATCATCTGATAAATCACTTCATGCGCCCTCCGGTGAGACTTGGTCTTAATCCGGACCTAATATATACGAAGATTTCGCTATGATCATTGTTACTTACATTATCTTTTAGCACCCATAGGCATCATTGCATACTCACCAGTTACCAGGATTTTTATACACTGAAAATTGGAGATCTGGTAACAGAATAACTAATAAATGGCATACTGAATAACCATAAACTTGCTAGCTGAAAGGCCGCTAACGGGTAACTGAGATAATCTGATATCCATAAAATATGATAACTGCTTTTGTACTTTCTGATAAGGTTATGCTCTAATATGTACTACTATCCATTGCATCCCACTTTTAACATCCTCTCAAGTCTCATATTTACCAAGCTGTACTTCATAAGTATACCCCAATGGGTAATTATCCTCTCTAGGACTTTAGGTTTCTCCTGCGCGTCGCTTGGGCATCCAATACGTTTGGAATTCGATAGGAAGAGAAGGTTAACTATTGCTCCAGGCTTCATGGCACGATCTAGAGTAGAAAGAAATGAGACAATCCTGGATGTCTTGGTAGTTAACCGTTTATATGAGTGGCCGGCACACACATATAAAGGAAACTCCACCGGACACGGCTTCATAGACTCCCTAGGACACTTGAACCTAGGGCTCTAATGCCAAGCTTTGTCACGCCCCGAACTAGGGCCTGGACGTAACACGGCACTTGGTGCCTGACTACATGTGACCGAGCGAACAATCTGGCTGGCTGAATCAACATGTGGTATCATAACATACTGAATGCGGAAGATAAACTAACACATGCCGATATACTAAAAGTCTGGATGATATAAATCAAAGTGCGGAAATACTAATACAATTCTGAAATATATTTGTAGCCCACATGGCTTAATATGAAAAGCCTGCGACTCTTTCTAGCTGTTACTCTAGTCTATGAAGCCTCTAATGAAGTACTAAAAACACTGACTGTCTGAAAATACTGAAGACTTTAAGGTAATAATAATGCCCCCGAAAGAACTGGGGATCACCAAGTAGCTAATACAAAAATCCTAACACTCTGAATCATCAACCTGTAAATCATTACCTGCATCGTGAGATGCAGGCCCCGGGCAAAAGGGACGTCAATACATTTGAATTGCACTGGTATGTAAAGCAACTAAAAGAAAGAATTATAAATGCTGAAACTAAAACCAAGCTGATAACTGAGAATTTATAATTGATAACTGAAATGATAACTATTGAAACTAAAACTGAAATGATAACTGGTAACTGATAACTTAACTGATAACTGATAACTGATAACTGAACTGATAACTGGTGACTGAAATGATAACTGATAATTGAACTGAACAAAGGAAGTAAGGATATGAATACTCCCTCTTCTGAATGATGAACAACCTGTTTATCTGAATAAATAAACTGCGGCCTCAGGCCCTATATATATATATATATATGTGTGTGTGTGTGTGTGTGTGTGTGTGTATGTGCACAACTGCGGCCTCGGGCCCAAGTATACGTATACATAACTGCGACCTCAGGTCCAAAATGCATAAAGCATAAACTGCAGCCTCAGGCCCAAAGATGCGTAAAGCATAAATTGCGGCCTCAGGCCCAAATACAGGTGTTCAACATTCAGGAACTGAGAATCAAACTGCAATACATGATAATGAAATACTGAATCACGCTGAGTTACATGATACTGGAATACTGGATCACACTGAGTTACATAATACTGGAATACTGGATCACACTGAGTTATATAATACTGGAATACTGGATCACACTGAGTTACATAATACTGGAATACTGGATCACACTGAGTTACATAATACTGGAATACTGAATGGGACTAGACTGAGACATGTATTCTTGAACTGATTATGAACACTGAAATTTCAACTGTCTATGGCATACACAGTAATCTATACTAAGACTCAGGGGCATCAAACCCAAGTCTACATTGAATACGCACTGAGCTCACAACGTTCAGAATGAAAGTGGTGAACGAGTTATGAAGCTAGAGAATAGAAGTTCTGCAACTATTCAAGGAACTAGGCTTAACTATATTTCTGAGGCAATTAGTAATATCATAAAAGAAACGTAGTGTAGGGAGAATCATTAACATTCCCAAACGTAGAGAGTTAGCCTCACATATCTTAACTTCCTGCTCTTAAGCATAATACAACATTTGCCAACCCTTTCAACTTTAATCTATATCAACACAAGTCAAAAGGATTCCAAATTAGCAACAATAGTCATGTTTTCGTCACTTAGGCATTTTATCAAACACTTGGTGGCATAAAGCTTCATAGCCCTTATTAATGGTGTTTCTACACCCAATAATCAATTCTCTTGCTTCTAGATAAATTCTAAAGTCTCAAATGATTATAATCAGCATTATTCTTTATCACCCATAAGGTAAACAATACCCTTAACCAATAATCAACAATCAACACACCAAACCTATAACCGTTCATACTTTTTTATCAAACCCATCAACTCAAATCTCATGAACAAGGGTCTATAATCATTATACCAATGCTAGAATCAATTAGAGGGTGAAGACATTACCTTTTTGAAGTTCAATCTCCTCGAATTCGAGTTCTAGTGTTTCTTCTCTCAACAATGATGTCCCAATCGAATATCTAATGATATGGAGGGTTTACCCATGTTAATAAGATGTTGGGAAATTGAAATTAAGCTAGAATCACCATTAGAACTTACCTTGGGTGGTGGAGGGACCCTTAAGGAGTTAGGTTTTTGAGAGATTTACTTTCTAGAGCAAGTTTTTATGTTTTGGGGCTGTGGGGGACGAAATAGGGCTAAAAAACGACTTCCCAAGTTGGCCACCGCGTCCCAGTAGGCGCGACTACAGTCCCGACCGCGGTAATTCGCTGGGACACTGCCTCACCACCGCGGTCGCAATAAAAACGCGACAGGAACGCCGTGGTTACACACCATTTTGTAAAACGGGTATAACTTTTTGCACAGAGCTCCGTTTAGGCTCCACAATATATCATTGGAAAGCTATTTTGAAGGCCTACAACTTTTATGCTTTGAATTTTCCCACATTCCTTACACATTTTCACTAAATCCTACTGGAAGACAGACCTTCTGCAAACTTAGTTGATTTTGTCAAATCTTATGCACCACACTTTCCACCTTGATTCCAAAATAACTATTTTTACCCATACTCATCCCTCTAGGACTTCATATGTCTAAAATATCAAATTAATGCCCATTTAATATATCCACACCTAGTCCGAATGTACGGGATGTTACATTTGATGTAGGTATTGTATTTCCAATCTCTTATAGCAAATGGTAAGCACCGTCCAATGTGTGCCTAAGAAAGGGGGGATGACTGTAGTAGTTAATGAAAATAATGACTTGATTCCCGCAAGAACTGTCACTGGGTGGAGAATTTGCATAGATTATAGAAAATTGAACAATGCCACCCGAAAGGACCACTTTCCCTCCCCTTTATTGACCAAATGCTTGATAGATTAGCTGGCCAGGAATACTATTGTTTCCTAGATGGCTATTCGGGGTATAATCAGATTGCTATAGCCCTAGAGTACCAAGAGAAAACTACATTTACATGTTCCTATGGAACGTATGCGTTTAAGAGAATGCATTTTGGTCTTTGTAATGCACCTGCGACTTTTCAAAGGTGTATGATGGCCATTTTTACTGAAATGGTTGAAAGATTTGTAGAAGTGTTCATGGATGATTTTTCTGTGTTCGGGTACTCTTTTGATAATTGTTTAATGAACCTTGATAAAGTGCTTGCTAGGTGTTAAGAGACAAACTTGGTACTAAACTGGGAAAAGTTTCATTTCATGGTATGTGAAGGTATAGTCTTGGGGCACAAGGTGTCTGAAAATGGAATGAGCTCGATTAGTAGAGTAGTACACTACGGGCAAGCCTATGGTGCATCTTTTGTAGCATATGAATGTTATTTCTAAGAGTGAGTGAATTTTTTCTATCTTGAGCTTTTTTATTGCTCTTAAATTTTATTGTGTGTGTGGAACTACTCTCTTTTGTATTATGAGGGCACTTGATTCATGACGGAAAGGTAATGTCATTGACCTCCATGTTAGAGTAAGTGAGTGAGTTGTGAATAATGCATGGTACTTGCGAGTCAAATCTTGAGGTAAAGATGTTACACCTTTGTGCTTAGTATATTTTAAAGATTCTTGGTGTGACGTGTTAAGGGAATTGCTTAAAAAGGTCGTGTCTATAAGTGTAGTTTGATTGCTCGAGGACGAGCAATGTTTAATTGTGAGGTATTGATGTTCGGCTATAATTCATATTTAGTACATAACTTACTTTACATTTTAGGTGCTTGATTGCTAAACTATACTATACTTGTGCTTAATTGAGTTTATTTTATGTGTAGGTACGTTGAAAACGAAATAGAGTGCAAAATAGAATTTTATGTGTATTTTATACACTACAAGAATGAAGTTGTGATTATTTAATGAGGGGACAAAAGAAATCAAAAGAAGACAAGACAAATCAAAAGAAGACAAAAACAACAATTGAAAAAAGAAACAAAAACGTGAAAAGGGGAAAAGGCAAGTAAAGAATGAAGCAACAAATTGAAAACAAAGCAGCAAAGAGCCCGGCGACGCGAGGGAGTTTGCTTGCATTAGAGCTCGCGCCGCCAGGGTTAACGCAAGACGATGCGTGTTCCGGGTTTCAGGCCAATTTTGTCTCCTTTTTTGTTTTGGACTTGGTTATTTCGTCTAGGCCTTTTTCCTACACATATAAATAGTCATTAAACATCAGTTTTGAAGGAGAGACCAAGATTGGACAGAAGAGACCGATATTAGACGGGGATTCGACCTACGGAGGCAAGAACACCCTAGGAACAAGGCGGAGAATTCTTCTACGAGTTTCTCACTTCCTTCATCCTATATCCATTATTGGTTATGAATTCTAGTATGATAGTTATGCATACTATTATTAATAACTAATTTGTTATCTAGAGTTTTGATAGAAACTTTTGTAGGATAAATTCTTGTTATGTTTTTATATAATTGAGTCGTAGCTTTTCTCTATTTGTTCAACTATGTTTATATTGTGGTGTGTTGAAGAGCTCTCAATCGACTTTGCCTATTTAGTGTGTGTTACTCGGGATAGAGTACATATTTAGGTAGTTGTTAAACAACATCACTCCTAACGCATATGAGGGATCAATACGGAGGGTTTGAAGGTGGGATTAGGGATAACGAAACCTTGGCGCGATCCAAGTGAGCCGTACTTACTTCCAGCTAGCGTAATCCGGGAGAATATGTCTAATAAATTGTGGTAGTTACCCGGGATAGAATTACGACACACAGAGTGCTCATGATCGGTAGAGAATACTTAGGAGAAATTATAGAAGACGTAGCGGGAAGGATTTCGACAATTAGGAATATCATAACTCTAGACCTCCTTCATCTTTTCTCCAACCTGTAGTTTCTTTAGTTGTTAATCTACTACTTTAATTATTTAGTTAATTATATATAAGAATCTTAATATTTATAACTTAGGAATTGTTTGAACTTATCTTCTTAGTGATAGTCAACAACTGTAGCTAAGCCTTAGTTCTCTGTTGGATTCGACTCCGGACTTTAGACCGGATTATATTTGCAATGACCGCTTAGTCCTTTTTATAAGGCATAGTTGGGTGTGATCATTGCTCTTCGTGAGTCCCCATCTTCTTGCCAATTATGATCATTAGCAGTGAAGTTATTCAGTAGAAGCTGGATCTCACTATACGACCTCGCCATGCAACGACCCCCACAAGCTGAATTAAGATTCATCTTTGATGTCTCGTCTAGCCCATCAACAAAAGTGTGCCCCAACACCTCGTTAGTCTGACAATGATGCGGACAGTCTCTGAGTAGCTTCTTGTATCTTTCCCAAGCTTGACGAAGTGTCTCACCATCCCTTTGTTGGAACCCAAGAATCTGGCTCCTCAGCGACTTTGTATTCTTAGTGGGTAAAAACTTGATTAAGAATTTCCTTGCTAGATCATCCCAAGTGTGGATTGAATTCGTGTGCTCCTTTTGCAACCATTCCTTAGCTTCCCCCAGCAGTGAAAAGGGAAACCGTGTCAGCCTGACATAGTCCTTGGAAACGTTCGGATAATTGTAAGTGTCCGTAATTTCCAAGAAGTTTTGGATGTGCCTCTGCGGGTCTTCATGAGATAGACCCACATATTGTCCTGTGGACTGAATCAGATGTACCATGTACTGTTTGAGTTTAAAATGCCCCGTGATATTAGGCTTCACAATAGCCTGAGTCATATTAGCAAGATTGGGCCTTGCGGCTTCTATCACCGAACGCTCTTCATTACCTGCTATCTCTATTGGCTGTGGTTGAACTACGATGTCCAACTCTCTTTCTATTCTAGTTCTAGCTTCGACTTCCTTCCTCACTCTGTAAATTGTTCGTTAGTTTCAGGATCAAGAGGAAGGATGTTGTTTGCGCTTTTACTCCTCCGCATTCAAGAGAAGAGCCTGCGTTAACACAAACAAGGCAAACCGAAAACTAAGACTTGAACAAATAACCAATAAAAGCTTAACTCAGTCAATTAGCTAATTTCAAAGTCCCCGGCAACGGTGCCAAAAACTTGTTGCGACCAAACACACTCACGCAAGTATACGTGGTCGTCAAGTAATAGAGTAGTGAGTAGAGTATCGTTCCCACGAAGACTTAAGACTAACTTTTGACTGATTCAAACTCAAACAACTTATTGATTCAAGAGATTTTTCAGAAAATATATAAATGACTAATTTACTACCTAAAACTATCAAGCAATGAAATAACTAAAAATCAACCACAACACTTAAGCAATTTCGGATAACAATCGGTAGGAGAGGATATTCCAGGTCACAGGTTAACTAACAATCATGTTGCGCTCTTGGTTTAAAATGACTAATTGATTTTTCTGGATTGTTGATTGACAGAGTTGATGTTACTCATAAGAATCTGTCGAGTTCTTACTTGCCTATTCAAGCTAACTTAATGGCTATATGTCTATGGAATTAAGATTAACAAGAATGCATTTACACTTACTGTATTTCAACCAAGCAAGGAAACTAGGTATATTTCTATCCTAATTGCGAATCTGTTCCCCGATGTCCGGGTTCAAGAACCTGCTCATTTAATTATATGTAATCTAGAATTCTCACTTTCGAGTTCAACTTTAGATTCGTAGATAGTATTTCACTTTTAGCTACTCAGCAAAATAATTAAAAACAAAATTAAATAAACAACCCAATATGATAAAATCAAATTTGTCAATTTAAACTTCAAACATTAACATTCATGTAGCACCCATGACCCCAGAACAATAGGGTTCTTAGCCACTCATGTTCATACAATCATCAAAAATAATATTTTCAAACATAAAATCAATGAATACTAGAAGAAGAATGGAAGAATTGATCAAATCCGTGCTTCCGAGTGTTTCGTACTTTTGTTCCTCTCTCAAAGTCACGTCCTCCTCCTCAAAATAGGTTTAGGTTGGCTTTTATATGAGTTGTGGGCGTCTTAGGATTGAAATAACCGAGTCCTACTCGAATTAGGACGTGTTCACATTTCGAACGTCCAGGGCAGCGTGGGACGCTGGCCCTGGAGCGCAACTTCTCACGTCGTCTCTAAAGTGCGCCACAGGCAGCGCCCCACGCTGCCTGTGGCCCTTAAATTTTTATTTTTGCCTTTTCGTCCTATTTCTGCTCCAATTCACGCACTTTCGTTCCAAATTGCATCCGAATGATTCCTACACATAGAAATACTATAAATTAGCACAAATTATTATATTATACATCTCAAATCTACGAGATATGAGCAAAATGTGAGGCAATATACATCAAAATATGCATACAGTAAGCCAATTGTCAATGTGGGTATTCACCATTAGTTTTTAATCTCATGTTATATGAACTAAAGATGCTCCATTTTAATAAACTTAAGGGATTAAATATACCAGGGATATATTTAAAGGACAAAAATAGATCTACATAAAGTACAAATTTAACTAAAAACTCTTTCCATGTGACGCTAATTGGAACTACATTCTACTATTTTCTTTAGGGGCCTCTCTAGAACCTTTATAAAAACATAAAATTGGAACGAGAGAAAGACTGAGGTAGTGATTGTTATCCAATCTGTATTGCTATAATGAATAATGAAACAGTAAACTTTCTGAAACAGAAACAGAAAGTTAACAGCAACAGAATGTCGAAATATTATCTGAAAAATAATTTCGAAATAAATCAAGCCCACTGAATGCACAGTGTATCCTTAAGGAAATTATTCCCCTCAAGTACCCGAGGTGCTGGAACTATATCCTCCTAGAATAGAACGATTTAACTTATTAGTGTATTTGTACCAAAATTCGAACCACTCAATAGTTGTAAAACACACTGGAAAATTTTATGAAGAAGAACAAGAAGATCAGAATATTTCGTATGGAATGATTCTGGGATTAAGACATATTTACAGTCATTTTCTGGAACTGTTTTTGAAAAGGTTTGCAACCTTTCAAAAATATCCATGGCTATCGCAACAGGTGGGAACATTTTACGTTTGAAATATTTCGAAAAAAAGATTTAAAATAATCCGGGAAAGAAACGGACCGGGTCGCGTCGTGGATCATGGGTTATTCCGGGTTGAATTTTTGTTAATTAATTAAATTATTGAAAGAAATTTTGTCCTTAAAGATTAATCAATCAATCGTTGACCAAATCCGAAGCCGAGCCGAGCGACGACGATGCGAGGCTTACTTTGTTTCCAACCCATTTAACACCAAGAGAAGTGATTTCTCAATATAAGCACATTCACTTTGACCGAAGCCGAAGCCGAAGCCGAGCCAAGCAACGATGACGCGAGGCTTACTTTATTTCCAACCCATTTAACACCAAGAGAAGTGCTTTTTCAATATAAGTACATTCACTTTTCTTTCCACCACCAACGAGGAAATTGCTAGTGATTGTGGCTGGGCTACAGAGAGAGGGAGAGAGTGCACACGCTCTTGGAGGCCGCTCAAGAGCCATAACGAGAAAGGGTAAAAACTTATTAATTAGTCATAATTAAGTAGTGAAAAAAATAGAAAGTGAAATTATACATCAATTAATCACAATACGATAAGAGTAGACGAAACTCACGAAGATACCTCTCATGTAATATGTTGGGTGTATTTTCTTTTTAATGCTCATATCTGATATGGGAAAGAAAAAAAAAATAGTTGCAAATTTTATAGTTAAGGACATCTTCAAAAAGTCATAAATGACCCTCAACTTGTGTGCACTATACCATTATTTTTTTCAAAAATTAAAAGTTTTAAACAGTTGTATCGTACATAAATTAGAATTACATACGTCTCTTTTTTTTTTCCGTTAACTTTTTCTTTTTTATTTCAAAACTCGATTTCACCATTTTACACAGTCTCCGTTATACCCTAGCAGTAAAATTTAACTTTTGAAAGGTCAGTAACGATGTGAAATTCCATAAATAAGCAAGAACCTGAAGCCTCTCTATTTGTTTATGAAGTTCCGGCGTGAACCATTACTATATCATATATGTGTATGTATAAATATATCTATCATATTATATAGGTAGAATACATAGACAAACACTTAACTATCACCTAAATTCCACTTGAACACCTTAACTAAGCCATTTTCCATCGGTATTTTACCAAAACTTTCTGGTTTAAATTTCTATTCCATGTGTTATTATTCTATTTTATTCATCTCTGTTTTGTAGGGTTCTATTTGATTCATTTTTATTTTGTAGGGATTGGCATTCATGAATTACTACCAAATTGTGAGCATCAAATGTGTGCTAGGCACATATGGTCTAACTGGTCAAAATTTTGGAGAGGTGAGGAGATGAGAAAGCAATTTTGGAGGTGTTCTAAGGCTAGTTTTGAGGTGAAGTTGACAGAAAAACAGGCTGCGCAGGAAAAACTTGGAAAAAATATATGTGAAAGCCTATTGAAGTGTAACAAAGAATATTAGTGTAGAGCGTTTTTTTTCTTGAATACTCCAAATGTGATATTGTAGTAAATAATATATGTGAAACCTTTAATTTATGGATATTGACACCTAGGCACAAGTCTATTATTAGCATGTTAGAAGACATTAGACATAAAGTATGTAGGAGACATGTTGATATGATAAAGTTTGTAGAGACTTGGATTACAGACATTTCTCCTATGGCAAGGGTGATTCTAGAAGAAAATAAGGAGTGTTCTAGGAAATGCAAAATTTTGTGGTTTGGAACTGATGGGTTTGACGTTGAAGAGCATGAATACAAATATATAGTGAACTTGAGGAGAAGAACAAGCACTTGTAGATTCTGGCAGTTAAGAGGGATCCCTTGTGCACATGAAATATGTGCAATCTATCACCAGAAAGAAGAACCATACAATTATATGGATCACCGGTATAGAAAGGAGATATTTCTCAAGGCATATTAATACTTTCTTGAAGCAATCCCCAATATGAAGATGTGGCCTCACACTAATAATATGGTAATTGAGCCTCCAGCACCAAAGCCAATTCTAGGCAGCTCCTCCTCCCCCGAAAAAAAAGGCCAAGACTGAGCCGAAAAAAAAAGGAAGTATGGCAAGCTCTCCAAGCAAGGAGTGAAGATGACATATTCAAAATATCATCAAGCAGGCCATAACAAGTCTTCCTGCCAATCAAGGGTAAGTTGTAATATTTTCACCTTTTTATTCACTTCAAATGCTAACTTAAATAAGTGTTATATTGAAATTCTTTTAGGGTAGAATCGGAGAGTCTACAAGTAGATAATCAACTCAAGCAACTCAAGAAATCCAAGGAAGTCAAGCAACTCAAGAATTAGGTGCAACTAATACAAGCAGTGGCAGAGGAAGGGGAAACAATACTAGATTTGGCAGCGGTGTATTTCCAAATGCACCTCCAACAACTGCTCCTAGAAAAATTACTGTTGGGGTTAAAAGAGCAAGGGGGAAGAGGTGTTGAATCTACACCACCATATGATGGACAAAAAAAGCTAAGAAATATTTGTTTTGGATGTTACACCAAGCCTAAAACTTGAATGACTGTAACGATCCGACCGGTCGTTTTGAGCTCTAGCGCGTCGTTCAACAGTTTGAGGCCATGAGCAGCTTCACTTCAGGTATTATGACTTGTTCATATGGTCGGAATTGAATTTCAGGAAGTTCGGAGTTGATTTGGAAAGAGAATTCTCATTCCGTAAGCTTTAAGTTGAAAGAATTGACTAAGATTAGATTTTTGAGTAAACGACCTCGGAATCGGGATTCGAAGGTTCCAGCAGGTTCGTATAATGATTTCGAACTTGGGCGTAATCCGGATTGGGTTTTGGGAGACCCGGGAACGTTTCGGCACCTATTGTGGGTGTTAGCATTTTTGGAAGAATTTTATAAGTTTGGATTGAAGTGCATTTCAGTGTTATCGATGTGCGTTTGGGATTTCGAATCTGGGAATAGCTCCGTATGGTGATCCTGGTGTTGGGAGCACGATCAGAAGTGAATTCGGAGGTCTGTGGGTCATTTTGGAGTCATTTGGCTAAAGATAGAAATTTGAAGGTTTTGATAAGTTTGACCGGAGGTGGACTTTTTGATATCGGGATCGGATTCCGATCCCGAAAGTTGGAGTAGGTCCGTAATGTCAAATATGACTTGCGTGCACAATTTGAGGTCAATCGGACGTGATTTGGTAGGTTTCAGCATCGAATGAAGAAGTTTGAAGTTCTAAAGTTCATCAAGTTTGAAATGGAGTGTGATTCATGGCTTTAGCGTTGTTTGATGTAATTTGAGGGCTCGAGCAGGTCCGCGTTATGTTATGGGACTAGTTGGTGTGATTGGATGGGGTCCGGGGGGCCTCGGGTGGATTCCGGGTGGTTAATGGATCGAATTGGAATTTGGAGGAAGAACTGAAGCTGTTGCCTTCTGGTGTAACCTCACCTGCGAGACTTGGGCCGCAGGTGCGGAGCCGCAGAAGCGGCTAGGAGGGACGCAGATGCGGTGTTTGGACAGAAGTGAAGAGACCACAGATGCGGTCATGTAGCCGCAGAAGCGGGACTGCATCCGCGGTAGTTGAGGCACAGAAGCGGAAATGGGAGCCTGGTGAGAAACCGCATGAGCGGTAGAGGGGTCGTACCTACGGAACCGCAGAAGCAGTCCTGTGACCGCAGGTGCGGAAATGCTGGAGGCAGTAAGGTTCTTTAAATCGGGGGTCTTAGCTATTTTCTTCCATTTTACTCTTGTTTGGGCGATTATTTGAGAGCTTCAAGAGAAGGATTTCATCATCAAACATGAGATAAGTTAATTCCACCCCTTGTGAGTTAAATACATGATATTATTACGGATTTGAGCAAGAAAAATTGGTAGAAACTTGGGGTTTTGGTGGAAAGACATAGGATAGGTATTTTTGGATAAATTAAGAGTAAATTACATGTTTGAGTTCGTGAAGTTATGAGTAAACCTTATCTTCGAAAAATTTCGAAATATGGGCACGTGGACCCGAGGGGGATTTTATCAACTTTCGAGCGGAGTTGGGATTTTATATGAATTGAATTGTTACGAATATTAGGGTGTATTTTCATTTGTTTTGCCCGTTATTTGGCTAGTTTTGGAGCGTTGGGGCATCGGTTTGAGTCGTTGGAAGGGCTTGGAAGCCAGTCATTGGACTTCGGAGCAAGGTGAGTCTTCTTTCTAACCTTGTAAGAGGGAATTGTCTCCATAGGTGAATTAATTGGATTTGCGCTCCTATTTGTGGGGGCTACGTATGCACGAGGTGACGAGAGTCCGTGCTTAGTTACTACTATATTTAAGTCCGGGTAGTTTAGGACCCAAAAGCATGTTATACTTGGAATATTTGTAATCTTATTGTCAGTTTGAATTGCTTAAATTACATCGAACTAGTAAATGAATTTCTAAAAATGTTAAACTTTATTTTCTTGAATTGTTAAAAGAGAATTGGCTATTCTTTGTATAATTGTTCCCTGATGAATTCTTGATTGACTGATTGTTGTGTTTATTTATATTTGACCGCGTTGCATGTATAATTTGAGAGCGGGGTAATAGATGCATCCATGGTGCGCACCATTCGACCTTCTGGCAGTGTAGGGTTTAAATATTGCTGGATCGGTCCGTACGACCTCGGCATGATTTGCGCATGCTTGTATTGATTGCTTTGAAATTTATTGAAGTTGATATTGCTTCTTCCCGGTTTGAGAATATATGTATAAATGATGAAAAAGGAATTTGGGAATTTCACATAAAAGAAATTATTGTTTACTTGCTTCACTCTATTGAATTACAATCATGTTTATACAAAATCCTCGATTTGTCATATTATTGATATATTATTAATGGACCACTAGTAAGTGTCGAAGTCGACCTCCCGTCTCTACTTCTTCGAGATTAGGCGGGATACTTACTGAGTACACATTGTTTTTGCACTCATGCTACACTTGCTGTGCATTTTTGTTGCACAGGCACATGCATCTCTAGCGGCCTAGTGGGCATAGCAGCATGGTTGATACGGAGACTTAGGTGAGCTGCACTTCTCGAGACGACCCGCAGCCAGCAGAGTTTCTTTCAGATTTTCATATTTACTTTCTGTCCTATTTGTATTCTGGGCAGTTGTTTTATTATATTGCTTCCTAGAGATAGCTCATGCACTTGTGACACCGGGTTCTGGGATGATTATGGGATTATTTAATATTGAGTTTGTTAAAGACATCAATATCTATTCAGTGAAACTCATTACTTATTGTTTAATGTATAAAAGAAACGATTTCGAAAATGTTAAAACAAGAAATTTCGAGTAAATTGGTATTGGCTTGCCTGACAATGGTGTCCGGCGCCATGACGACCCTTAGTAAATTTTGGGTCGTGACAGTGACTGTCATTAATGTAAGGATTGCCTATTTATAACTTCGACATGTTATTACCACTATGACTAATCTATATGCTTTTATGTAAATTTCAGTCTGGTACTTCACGCAAGAGAGTTGTATCATATGGGACCAAGGTTGTGAAGGATACCAGTGAACTCAATATATATCTTGGTTTTGAACCTCCTCGGCTTAAGTTTAAATGCAGAAATGCTATAACTATTTTCCAGCTACAACAACTAAGTGCAAACAGGAGAAACCAAATGGGATCTTCATCAACTACCTCTTCAGTTGCAAGTCCAGCTCCTCCAGCACCATGATGCAAAAAAGCATCCTCAAGAATATAGTTGTGTTAGGATTATGCTATTTTGAGTTCATGTATATCCAGACTTGGATTGATTATTATGTCTTTTTTGGGTCACTAGTTGTCACTACTTTGAGTTGTAAACACTTTAGTTATTTGGAAATATGACTAGTGTTGTAAACACTTTAGTTGTGAATGCAATTTAAATGCTATTGGTAGCTTCAGCTTTCATGTTATTCGTTGCTTTTATAACATCAGTTGGTAGCCTCGACAACCGTTGCATCAGTAATAGCAGTGCTTTTTTTTCATAAGTTGGACTGTATGTGCTTGGTAAATCTGGAGGATGGTAAGCTGTGATGGACGTTTGTTAAGACATATCAGTTGAGTTCAATTTACAACTTCAACATGTTAGCACCTTGAATTCCATATTTGAACCAATACATAAAAAGAATGGCAGAAAATTTCTTCATTTCATTGAAATAAGGCCACAAGCCACAATTACATTCAAGCAAACTACTAGTTAAGACACACCCAAAATATATCAACCACCACTACAAACACAAAATACAGCAGCTAAGACATAGATGACATAATGACCAAAAAAAGCTTCTGCTCCAACCACCAGCAAAACCACAACAACTTCAACGATCGACGGCACAGTAGCAAACCCAGATAATTAGCATTATTACTATAATAGAAGCCAATTTCCTCCTCCATATTCTTGCTCGAGCCCTTTCTTCTTCAAAAGTTTTGACTCTGTTCGATAAATCCCAAATAACCCTATTCGCTTGGCTAGGAAACTCATCATCAACCCACCTAAAATACTTACATCCACCTTTGTCCTTAAAAAAAAAAAATTGATTCAAACTAAAATTGGGGCAACATAGTAAAATAATTAATTGTAGTTAATTAACACTTACTTTTTCAATTTTACATCCATATAACCTCCTTCCAGGATTAGATGGAGACCATGAATTTTTAATTGACATTCATGACCACATCGATATGAATCGACTCTTGGTGTGAGAGACATTATCCACAAAATTGAGAGCTTAAGCCAAAATTCGAACACTCAGGCGAGACTACCTTCAATTTGGAGAGAAGGGTAAATTTTTTAAAAAATCAAGAAAATGGTGAAGAAATAGAGCTGGATTTAAGAGATAGAGTAAAGGGGACGAGGGTTTATATAACAGGGAAGGGGTGTATTTTTACCATTTGTATTTTACCGTTGAAATAGTTTTTGTCAAATATTTTTAATGTTCACGCGCTCAACAGCAGTAATGCTCACGTTATTTGCCATGTCAGTCGAACGTGTTAAAATGGTACAGTAGAGGTAGAGTTAAAGTGTTCCGGTGGAAAATAGCTTAGTTGATGTGTTCAAATGAAATTTCTGTGATAGTTAAAGTCTCTATTTATGTATTCTGCCTATTATATATTTTATATGAATATATGGATTCATTTGTTTCTTTTTATTCTTACTTAAGGTGGATGATTAAAGATTATCTGTCCGTTTCTTTTGTATGTAGAGCTTCAAATTTTGAATGTCTTGATTCATTTTGTTATTGTTATTGCTAATGCAAAATACATAAAGAGACACCTAAAGTTGGCCCAATATGTCTATATCACACTCCAACTTACCAGGTGATCATATAGACGCTTCAAGTTGACACAAATGTGTCTCATGAACACCTGAATCTGACAGATTACATGCGTAAGACACAATCGCGGATGACGTGGCAAACAAAATAAATTAGTGAGTGACACATGTAATTTCTATTCAAAAATATTTAATCTTTTTATGTGGATTAAAAATTTAATTATCACAAACCCAAACACTTTTATATCACAAACACAAACAAAATAGAAATTAAAAACAAGAAATTACCTCAAATGTTTCTCTGCAAATTAGATAAAACAACCGTGGTGGTGCTTTGAATTTTTTGAAAAAAATCGTGGTTTTGATGACTGAACTGGAGGATAACTTTGGAGCTGATATGGTATTTTGTGTTATGGTGGAGTAAAAGCGTTTTGGCGGTAATACATGACGCTATTGGTGCTTGGAGAAGTGGGGTTAATGGAGGAAGAAACTGAAATTTTTGGTGATAAGTCGGAGAAGATGGTGGAGGTTCACGACATTTTTAGTGGTTTTCGAGTGGGCTCATGGAGAAAATATGGAGGATGGTGGCGATGAAAGATGGCGAAGAGAATGTTCTTTGGCTACATCTTTTGACCGATGAAAATTGGATCTGAAAATGATGGAGATAGGAAGGTCGGCTGCCAAGGTGGCGGCGGCTACGGTGGCAGAAGGGTGGTGCTCGTTATTGCTTGATTAAGGATGAAGAAAGTGGGCCCCACATGAAAAAAATAAAACAAAAATATAATTTTAAGAGCTTTCAGGCGGCCAAAGTTGTGTGAAAATCAAATATTTTGCCATGTCATCTCAGCGTGTCCACAAGACATACTTGTGCTAAGTTGAAGTGTTTATATGGCCCCTTGTAAGTTAGGATGTGAGATAGATATATGGGATCAACTTTAATTATGTCTTTATGTATTTTGCCTATTACTAATATTGAAACCTTACTTTAACTAGTCAATTTATTGTAAAACATTTTTTCTATTTACCTGTCATTCCTACCCATTGAAAAGTCTAATTATCTTCAAAAACGTTTGATTGATAATTATCTTGAAAAAAAAGGTAACAAGTTCGAATATGGATATTTTAAAATTTAAAACCTCTTGAAAATTTAGGGATAACGAAACTTTGGTGCGATCCGAGTGAGTCGTACTTACTTCCAGCTAGCGTAATTCGAAAGAATATGTCTAACAAATTGTGGTAGTTACCCGGGATAGAATTACAACACACAGAGCGCTCATGATCGGTAGAGAATACTTAGGAAAAATTATAGAAGACGTAGCGGGAAGGATTTCGACAATTAGGAATATCATAACTCTAGACCTCCTTCATCTTTTCTCCAACCCGTAGTATCTTTAGTTGTTAATCTACTACTTTAATTATTTAGTTAATTATATATAAGAATCTTAATATTTATAACTTTGGAATTGTTTGAACTTATCTTCTTAGTGATAGTCAACAACTGTAGCTAAGCCTTAGTTCTCTGTGGGATTCGACTCCGGACTTTAGACAGGATTATATTTGCAATGACCGCTTAGTCCTTTTTATAAGGCATAGTTGGGTATGATCGTTGCTCTTCGTGAGTCCCCATCTTCTTGCCAATTATGATAATTAGCAGTGAAGTTATCCAGTAGAAGCTGGGTCTCACTATACGACCTCGCCATGCAACGACCCCCACAAGCTGAATCAAGATTCATCTTTGATGTCTCGTCTAACCCATCAACAAAAGTGTGCCCCAACACCTCGTTAGTCTGACAATGATGCGGACAGTCTCTGAATAGCTTCTTGTATCTTTCCCAAGCTTGAGGAAGTGTCTCACTATCCCTTTGTTGGAACCCAAGAATCTGGCTCCTCAGCGACTTTGTATTCTTAGTGGGTAAAAACTTGATTAAGAATTTCCTTGCTAGATCATCCCAAGTGTGTGCTCCTTTTGCAACCATTCCTTAGCTCCCCCCAGCAGTGAAAAGGGAAACCGTGTCAGCCTGACATAGTCCTTGGAAACGTTTGGATAATTGTATGTGTCCGTAATTTCCAAGAAGTTTTGAATGTGCCTCTGTGGGTCTTCATGAGATAGACCCACATATTGTCGTGTGGACTGAATCAGATGTACCATGTACTGTTTGAGTTTAAAATGCCCCGTGATATTAGGCTTCACAATAGCCTGAGTTATATTAGCAAGATTGGGCCTTGCGGCTTCTATCACCGAACGCTCTTTATTACCTGCTATCTCTATTGGTTGTGGTTGAACTACGATGTCCAACTCTCTTTCTATTCTAGTTCTAGCTTCGACTTCCTTCCTCACTCTGTAAGTGTTCGTTAGTTTCAGGATTAAGAGGAAGGATGTTGTTTGCGCTTCTACTCCTCCGCATTCAAGAGAAGAGCCTGCGTTAACACAAACAAGGCAAACCAAAAATTAAGACTTGAACAAATAACCAATAAAAGCTTAACTCAGTCAAGTAGCTAATTTCAAAGTCCCCGGCAACGGCGCCAAAAACTTGTTGCGATCAAACACACTCACGCAAGTATACGTGATTGTCAAGTAATAGAGTAGTGAGTAGAGTATCGTTCCCACAAAGACTTAAGACTAACTTTTGACTAAATCAAACTCAAACAACTTATTGATTCAAGAGATTTTTTTAGAAAATATATAAATGACTAATTTACTACCTAAAACTATCAAGGAATGAAATAACTAAAAATCAACCACAACACTTAAGCAATTTCGGATAACAATCGGTAGGAGAGGATATTCCAGGTCACAGGTTAACTAACAATCATGTTGCGCTCTTGGTTTAAAATGACTAATTGATTTTTCTGGATTGTTGATTGACAGAGTTGATGTTACTCATAAGAATCTGTCGAGTTCTTACTTGCCTATTCAAGCTAACTTAATGGCTATATGTCTATGGAATTAAGATTAACAAGAATGCATTTACACTTACTGTATTTCAACCAAGCAAGGAAACTAGGTATATTTCTATCCTAATTGCGAATCTGTTCCCCGATGTCCGGGTTCAAGAACCTGCTCTATTTAATTTATATGTAATCTAGAATTCTCACTTTCGAGTTCAACTTTAGATTCGTAGATAGTATTTCACTTTTAGCTACTCAGCAAAATAATTAAAAACAAAATTAAATAAACAACCCAATATGATAAAATCAAATTTGTCAATTTAAACTTCAAACATTAATAATAATTAATAGGTAAATATAATAAAAGTTTAAAATGACCGCTCGGCGTATACCATAAACACTCTCGAACTGAACATAAACACTCCAAACCCGGAATCTCATGAATCACAAGCTAAACGAAGTACATAGTGTTCTAACTCCAGAAATCTAACAACAAAGAAAACTACAAGAAGTCTATAACTGAAGGAGGAATAGAGAGGGACTTCTAGGT